>NW_028270155.1:3334139-3456639 GCF_037043375.1 Chiloscyllium plagiosum
AGATCCAAGACTGTCAGATCCCAGACTCTCAGATCCCAGAGTGTCAGATCCCAGACTGTCAGATCCCGTGCTGCCAGATCCCAGACTGTCAGATCCCAGATTGTCAGATCCCAGACTGTCAGATCCCAGACTGTCAGATCCCAGACTCTCAGATCCCAGACTGTCAGATCCCAGGCTGTCAGATCCCGTGCTGCCTGATCCCAGCCTGTCAGATCCCAGACTGTCTGATCCCAGACTGTCAGATCCCAGTCTGTCAGATCCCAGACTCTCAGATCCCAGACTCTCAGATCCCAGACTGCCAGATCCCAGACTGTCAGATCCCAGACTGCCAGATCCCAGTCTGTCAGATCCCAGACTTCCAGATCCCATGCTGCCAGATCCCAGACTGTCAGATCCCAGACTCTCAGATCCCAGACTGTCAGATCCCAGACTGCCAGATCCCAGACTGTCAGATCCCGGGCTGTCAGATCCTGTGCTTCCAGATCCCAGACTGTCAGATCCCAGACTGTCAGATCCCAGACTGTCAGATTCCGTGCTGCCAGATCCCAGACTGTCAGATCCCAGTCTGTCAGATCCCAAACTCTCAGATCCCAGACTCTCAAATCCCAGACTATCAGATCCCAGACTGCCAGATCCCAGGCTGTCAGATCCCAGACTCTCAGACCCCAGACTGCAAGATCCCAGACTGTCAGATCCCAGGCTGCCAGATCCCAGACTCTCAGATCCCAGACTGCAAGATCCCAGACTGTCAGATCCCAGACTGCCAGACCCCAGGCTGTCAGATCCCAGACTGCCAGATCCCAGTCTGTCAGATCCCAGACTGTCAGATCCCAGACTGCCAGATCCCAGACTGTCAGATCCCAGACTGCCAGAACCCAGACTGTCAGATCCCGGACTGTCAGATCCTGTGCTGCCAGATCCCAGACTGCCAGATCCCAGACTGTCAGATCCCAGACTCTAAGATCCCAGAGTGTCAGATCCCGTGCTGCCAGATCCCAGACTGTCAGATCCCAGATTGTCAGATCCCAGACTGTCAGATCCCAGACTGTCAGATCCCAGACTCTCAGATCCCAGACTGTCAGATCCCAGGCTGTCAGATCCCGTGCTGCCTGATCCCAGCCTGTCAGATCCCAGACTGTCTGATCCCAGACTGTCAGATCCCAGTCTGTCAGATCCCAGACTCTCAGATCCCAGACTCTCAGATCCCAGACTGCCAGATCCCAGACTGTCAGATCCCAGACTGCCAGATCCCAGTCTGTCAGATCCCAGACTTCCAGATCCCATGCTGCCAGATCCCAGACTGTCAGATCCCAGACTCTCAGATCCCAGACTGTCAGATCCCAGACTGCCAGATCCCAGACTGTCAGATCCCGGGCTGTCAGATCCTGTGCTTCCAGATCCCAGACTGCCAGATCCCAGACTGTCAGATCCCGGGCGGTCAGATCCCAGACTCTCAGATCCCAGACTGTCAGATCCCAGACTGTCAGATCCCGGGCTCCCAGATCCCAGACTGTCAAATCCCAGACTGCCAGATCCCAGACTGTCAGATCCCAGACTGTCAGATCCCAGACTGTCAGATCCCGTGCTGCCAGATCCCAGACTGTCAGATCCCAGTCTGTCAGATCCCAAACTCTCAGATCCCAGACTCTCAAATCCCAGACTATCAGATCCCAGACTGCCAGATCCCAGGCTGTCAGATCCCAGACTCTCAGACCCCAGACTGCAAGATCCCAGACTGTCAGATCCCAGGCTGCCAGATCCCAGACTCTCAGATCCCAGACTGCAAGATCCCAGACTGTCAGATCCCAGACTGCCAGACCCCAGGCTGTCAGATCCCAGACTGCCAGATCCCAGTCTGTCAGATCCCAGACTGTCAGATCCCAGACTGCCAGATCCCAGACTGTCAGATCCCAGACTGCCAGAACCCAGACTGTCAGATCCCGGACTGTCAGATCCTGTGCTGCCAGATCCCAGACTGCCAGATCCCAGACTGTCAGATCCCAGACTCTAAGATCCCAGAGTGTCAGATCCCGTGCTGCCAGATCCCAGACTGTCAGATCTCAGACTGTCTGATCCCAGACTGTCAGATCCCAGACTGTCAGATCCCAGAGTGTCAGATCCCGTGCTGCCAGATCCCAGACTCTCAGATCCCAGACTGTCAGATCCCAGGCTGTCAGACCCGTGCTGCCTGATCCCAGGCTGTCAGATCCCAGAATGTCTGATCCCAGACTGTCAGATCCCAGTCTGTCAGATCCCAGACTCTCAGATCCAAGACTCTCAAATCCCAGACTGCCAGATCCCAGACTGTCAGATCCCAGACTCTCAGATCCTAGTCTGTCAGATCCCAGACTGCCAGATCCCAGACTGTCAGATCCCAGACTGTCAGATCCCAGACTGCCAGATCCCAGGCTGTCAGATCCCAGACTGCCAGATCCCAGTCTGTCAGATCCCAGACTGTCAGATCCCAGGCTGCCAGATCCCAGACTGTCAGATCCCACACTCTCAGATCCCAGACTGCCAGATCCCAGACTGTCAGATCCCACACTCTCAGATCCCGGGCTGCCAGATCGCAAACTATCAGATCCCAGATTGCCAGATCCCAGACTGTCAGATCCCAGACTGCCAGATCCCAGACTGTCAGATCCCAGACTGCCAGAACCCAGACTGTCAGATCCCGGACTGTCAGATCCTGTGCTGCCAGATCCCAGACTGCCAGATCCCAGACTGTCAGATCCCAGACTCTCAGATCCCAGAGTGTCAGATCCCGTGCTGCCAGATCCCAGACAGTCAGATCCTAGACTCTCAGATCCCAGACTGCCAGATCCCAGGCTGTCAGATCCCAGACTGCCAGATCCCAGTCTGTCAGATCCCAGACTGCCAGATCCCAGGCTGCCAGATTCCAGACTGCCAGATCCCAGACTCTCAGATCCCAGACTGTCAGATCACAAACTCTCAGATCCCAGTCTGCCAGATCCCAGACAGTCAGATCCCAGACTGCCAGATCCCAGTCAGTCAGATCCCAGACTGCCAGATCCCAGGCTGCCAGATGCCAGACTGTCAGATCCCAGACTCTCAGATCCCAGACTGTCAGATCCCAGACTGCCAGATCCCAGACTGTCAGATCCCGGGCGGTCAGATCCCAGACTCTCAGATCCCAGACTGTCAGATCCCAGACTGTCAGATCCCGGGCTCCCAGATCCCAGACTGTCAAATGCCAGACTGCCAGATCCCAGACTGTCAGATCCCAGGCTGCCGGATCCCAAACTCTCAGATCCCAGACTCTCAAATCCCAGACTGTCAGATCCCAGACTGTCAGATCCCATGCTGCCAGATCCCAGACTGTCAGATCCCAGATTGTCAGATCCCAGACCACCAGATCCCAGGCTGTCAGATCCCGTGCTGCCTGATCCCAGACTGTCAGGTCTCAGACTGTCTGATCCCAGACTGTCAGATCCCAGACTCTCAGATCCCAGAGTATCAGATCCCATGCTGCCAGATCCCAGACTCTCAGATCCAAGACTCTCAGATCCCAGACTGTCAGATCCCAGGCTGTCAGATCCCAGACTGTCTGATCCCAGACTGTCAGATCCCAGTCTGTCAGATCCCAGACTCTCAGATTCCTGAATCTCAGATCCCAGACTGTCAGATCCCAGACTGCCAGATCCCAGTCTGTCAGATCCCAGACTGCCAGATCCCAGGCTGCCAGATCCCAGACTCTCAGATCCCAGTCTCTCAGATCCCAGACTGTCAGATCCCGGACTGTCAGATCCTGTGCTGCCAGATCCCAGGCTGCCAGATCACAGATTGTCAGATCCCAGGCTGCAGGATCCCAGACTGTCAGATCGCAGACTCTCAGATCCCAGACTGCCAGATCCCAGACTGTCAGATCCCGGGCGGTCAGATCCCAGACTCTCAGATCCCAGACTGTCAGATCCCAGACTGTCAGATCCCGGGCTCCCAGATCCCAGACTGTCAGATCCCAGACTGCCAGATCCCAGACTGTCAGATCCCAGGCTGCCGGATCCCAAGCTCACAGATCCCAGACTCTCAGATCCCAGACTGTCAGATCCCAGACTGTCAGATCCCGTGCTGCCAGATCCCAGACTGGCAGATCCCAGTCTGTCAGATCCCAGACTGTCAGATCCCAGGCTGTCAGATCCCGTGCTGCCAGATCCCAGACTGTCAGATCCCAGACTGTCAGATCCCAGACTCTCAGATCCCAGGCTGTCAGATCCCGTGCTGCCAGATCCCAGACTGTCAGATCCCAGACTGTCAGATCCCAGACTCTCAGATCCCAGACTCTCAGATCCCGGGCTGCCAGATCCCAGACTGTCAGATCCCACACTCTCAGATCTCACACTCTCAGATCCCAGACTGCCAGATCCCAGATTGTCAGATCCCAGACTGTCAGATCCCAGACTCTCAGATCCCAGACCGCCAGATCCCAGACTGTCAGATCCCAGGCTGTCAGATCCCAGACTGCCAGATCCCAGACTCTCAGATCCCAGACATGTCAGATCCCAGACTGTCAGATCACAGGCTCTCAGATCCCAGACTCTCAGATCCCAGACTGTCAGATCCCAGACTGCCAGATCCCAGATTGTCAGAACCCAGACTCTCAGATCCCAGACTGCCAGATCCCATGCTGTCAGATCCCAGACTGCCAGATCACAGGCTGTCAGATCCCAGACTGTCAGATCCCAGGCTGCCAGATCCCAGACTGTCAGATCCCGTGCTGCCAGATCCCAGACTCTCAGATCCCAGACTGCAAGATCCCAGACTGTCAGATCCCAGACTCTCAGATCCCGTGCTGCCAGATCCCAGACTGTCAGATACCAGACTGTCTGATCCCAGACTGTCAGATCCCAGACTCTCAGATTCCGGGCTGCCAGATCCCAGACTGTCAGATCCCAGACTGTCAGATCCCACACTCTCAGATCCCAGGCTGCCAGATCCCAGACTGTCAGATCCCGTGCTGCCAGATCCCAGACTCTCAGATCCCAGACTGTCAGATCCCAGACCGCCAGATCCCAGACTGTCAGATCCCAGGCTGTCAGATCCCAGACTGCCAGATCCCGTGCTGCCAGATCCCAGACTGTCAGATCCCAGACTCTCAGATCCCAGAGTGTCTGATCCCGTGCTGCCAGATCCCAGACTGTCAGATCCCAGACTCTCAGATCCCAGACTGTCAGATCCCAGACTGCCAGATCCCAGACTGTCAGATCCCAGACTCTCAGATCCCAGACTGCCAGATCCCAGGCTGTCAGATCCCAGACTGCCGGATCCCAGGCTGCCAGATCCCAGACTGCCAGATCCCAGACTCTCAGATCCCAGACTGCCAGATCCCAGACTGTCAGAGCCAAGACTCTCAGATCCTGTGCTGCCAGATCCCAGACTGCCAGAACACAGACTCTCAGATTCCAGACTGCCAGATCCCAGACTGCCAGATCCCAGACTCTCAGATCCCAGACTGTCAGATCCCAAACTCTCAGATCCCAGTCTGCCAGATCCCAGACAGTCAGATCTCAGACTGCCAGATCCCAGTCAGTCAGATCCCAGACTGCCAGATCCCAGGCTGCCAGATCCCAGACTGTCAGATCCCAGACTCTCAGATCCCAGACTGTCAGATCCCAGACTGCCAGATCCCAGACTGTCAGATCCCAGACTGTCAGATCCTGTGCTGCCAGATCCCAGACTGCCAGATCCCAGACTGTCAGATCCCGGGCGGTCAGATCCCAGACTCTCAGATCCCAGACTGTCAGATCCCAGACTGTCAGATCCCGGGCTCCCAGATCCCAGACTGTCAAATGCCAGACTGCCAGATCCCAGACTGTCAGATCCCAGGCTGCCGGATCCCAAACTCTCAGATCCCAGACTCTCAAATCCCAGACTGTCAGATCCCAGACTGTCAGATCCCATGCTGCCAGATCCCAGACTGTCAGATCAGATCCCAGATTGTCAGATCCCAGACCACCAGATCCCAGGCTGTCAGATCCCATGCTGCCTGATCCCAGACTGTCAGGTCTCAGACTGTCTGATCCCAGACTGTCAGATCCCAGACTCTCAGATCCCAGAGTATCAGATCCCATGCTGCCAGATCCCAGACTCTCAGATCCCAGACTCTCAGATCCCAGACTGTCAGATCCCAGGCTGTCAGATCCCGTGCTGCCTGATCCCAGACTGTCAGATCCCAGACTGTCTGATCCCAGACTGTCAGATCCCAGTCTGTCAGATCCCAGACTCTCAGATTCCTGAATCTCAGATCCCAGACTGTCAGATCCCAGACTGCCAGATCCCAGTCTGTCAGATCCCAGACTGCCAGATCGCAGGCTGCCAGATCCCAGACTCTCAGATCCCAGTCTCTCAGATCCCAGACTGTCAGATCCCAGACTGCCAGATCCCAGACTGTCAGATCCCGGACTGTCAGATCCTGTGCTGCCAGATCCCAGGCTGCCAGATCACAGATTGTCAGATCCCAGGCTGCAGGATCCCAGACTGTCAGATCGCAGACTCTCAGATCCCAGACTGCCAGATCCCAGACTGTCAGATCCCGGGCGGTCAGATCCCAGACTCTCAGATCCCAGACTGTCAGATCCCAGACTGTCAGATCCCGGGCTCCCAGATCCCAGACTGTCAGATCCCAGACTGCCAGATCCCAGACTGTCAGATCCCAGGCTGCCGGATCCCAAGCTCACAGATCCCAGACTCTCAGATCCCAGACTGTCAGATCCCAGGCTGTCAGATCCCGTGCTGCCTGATCCCAGACTGTCAGATCCCAGACTGTCTGATCCCAGACTGTCAGATCCCAGTCTGTCAGATCCCAGACTCTCAGATTCCTGAATCTCAGATCCCAGACTGTCAGATCCCAGACTGTCAGATCCCGGGCTCCCAGATCCCAGACTGTCAGATCCCAGACTGCCAGATCCCAGACTGTCAGATCCCAGGCTGCCGGATCCCAAGCTCACAGATCCCAGACTCTCAGATCCCAGACTGTCAGATCCCAGGCTGTCAGATCCCGTGCTGCCTGATCCCAGACTGTCAGATCCCAGACTGTCTGATCCCAGACTGTCAGATCCCAGTCTGTCAGATCCCAGACTCTCAGATTCCTGAATCTCAGATCCCAGACTGTCAGATCCCAGACTGCCAGATCCCAGTCTGTCAGATCCCAGACTGCCAGATCGCAGGCTGCCAGATCCCAGACTCTCAGATCCCAGTCTCTCAGATCCCAGACTGTCAGATCCCAGACTGCCAGATCCCAGACTGTCAGATCCCGGACTGTCAGATCCTGTGCTGCCAGATCCCAGGCTGCCAGATCACAGATTGTCAGATCCCAGGCTGCAGGATCCCAGACTGTCAGATCGCAGACTCTCAGATCCCAGACTGCCAGATCCCAGACTGTCAGATCCCGGGCGGTCAGATCCCAGACTCTCAGATCCCAGACTGTCAGATCCCAGACTGTCAGATCCCGGGCTCCCAGATCCCAGACTGTCAGATCCCAGACTGCCAGATCCCAGACTGTCAGATCCCTGGCTGCCGGATCCCAAGCTCACAGATCCCAGACTCTCAGATCCCAGACTGTCAGATCCCAGACTGTCAGATCCCGTGCTGCCAGATCCCAGACTGGCAGATCCCAGTCTGTCAGATCCCAGACTGTCAGATCCCAGGCTGTCAGATCCCGTGCTGCCAGATCCCAGACTGTCAGATCCCAGACTGTCAGATCCCAGACTCTCAGATCCCAGGCTGTCAGATCCCGTGCTGCCAGATCCCAGACTGTCAGATCCCAGACTGTCAGATCCCAGACTCTCAGATCCCAGACTCTCAGATCCCGGGCTGCCAGATCCCAGACTGTCAGATCCCACACTCTCAGATCTCACACTCTCAGATCCCAGACTGCCAGATCCCAGATTGTCAGATCCCAGACTGTCAGATCCCAGACTCTCAGATCCCAGACCGCCAGATCCCAGACTGTCAGATCCCAGGCTGTCAGATCCCAGACTGCCAGATCCCAGACTCTCAGATCCCAGACATGTCAGATCCCAGACTGTCAGATCACAGGCTCTCAGATCCCAGACTCTCAGATCCCAGACTGTCAGATCCCAGACTGCCAGATCCCAGATTGTCAGAACCCAGACTCTCAGATCCCAGATTGCCAGATCCCATGCTGTCAGATCCCAGACTGCCAGATCACAGGCTGTCAGATCCCAGACTGTCAGATCCCAGGCTGCCAGATCCCAGACTGTCAGATCCCGTGCTGCCAGATCCCAGACTCTCAGATCCCAGACTGCAAGATCCCAGACTGTCAGATCCCAGACTCTCAGATCCCATGCTGCCAGATCCCAGACTGTCAGATACCAGACTGTCTGATCCCAGACTGTCAGATCCCAGACTCTCAGATCCCAGGCTGCCAGATCCCAGACTGTCAGATCCCGTGCTGCCAGATCCCAGACTCTCAGATCCCAGACTGTCAGATCCCAGACCGCCAGATCCCAGACTGTCAGATCCCAGGCTGTCAGATCCCAGACTGCCAGATCCCGTGCTGCCAGATCCCAGACTGTCAGATCCCAGACTCTCAGATCCCAGAGTGTCTGATCCCGTGCTGCCAGATCCCAGACTGTCAGATCCCAGACTCTCAGATCCCAGACTGTCAGATCCCAGACTGCCAGATCCCAGACTGTCAGATCCCAGACTCTCAGATCCCAGACTGCCAGATCCCAGGCTGTCAGATCCCAGACTGCCGGATCCCAGGCTGCCAGATCCCAGACTGCCAGATCCCAGACTCTCAGATCCCAGACTGCCAGATCCCAGACTGTCAGAGCCAAGACTCTCAGATCCTGTGCTGCCAGATCCCAGACTGCCAGAACACAGACTCTCAGATTCCAGACTGCCAGATCCCAGACTGCCAGATCCCAGACTCTCAGATCCCAGACTGTCAGATCCCAAACTCTCAGATCCCAGTCTGCCAGATCCCAGACAGTCAGATCTCAGACTGCCAGATCCCAGTCAGTCAGATCCCAGACTGCCAGATCCCAGGCTGCCAGATCCCAGACTGTCAGATCCCAGACTCTCAGATCCCAGACTGTCAGATCCCAGACTGCCAGATCCCAGACTGTCAGATCCCAGACTGTCAGATCCTGTGCTGCCAGATCCCAGACTGCCAGATCCCAGACTGTCAGATCCCGGGCGGTCAGATCCCAGACTCTCAGATCCCAGACTGTCAGATCCCAGACTGTCAGATCCCGGGCTCCCAGATCCCAGACTGTCAGATCCCAGACTGCCAGTTCCCAGACTGTCAGATCCCAGGCTGCCGGATCCCAAGCTCTCAGATCCCAGACTCTCAAATCCCAGACTGTCAGATCCCGTGCTGCCAGATCCCAGACTGTCAGATCCCAGATTGTCAGATACCAGACTGTCAGATCCCAGGCTCTCAGATCCCAGACTCTCAGATCCCAGACTGCCAGATCCCAGACTGTCAGATCCCAGACTGCCAGATCCCAGTCTGTCAGATCCCAGACTGCCAGATCCCAGGCTGCCAGATCCCAGACTGTCAGATCCCAGACTCTCAGATCCCAGACTCTCAGATCCCAGACTGCCAGAACCCAGACTGTCAGATCCCGGACTGTCAGATCCTGTGCTGCCAGATCCCAGACTGCCAGATCACAGACTGTCAGATCCCAGGCTGCAGGATCCCAGATTGTCAGATCGCAGACTCTCAGATCCAAGACTGTCAGATCCCGGGCGGTCAGATCCCAGACTCTCAGATCCCAGACTGTCAGATCCCAGACTGCCAGATCCCAGACTCTCAGATCCCAGACTGTCAGATCCCAAACTCTCAGATCCCAGTCTGTCAGATCCCAGACAGTCAGATCTCAGACTGCCAGATCCCAGTCAGTCAGATCCCAGACTGCCAGATCCCAGGCTGACAGATCCCAGACTGTCAGATCTCAGACTCTCAGATCCCAGACTGTCAGATCCCAGGCTGTCAGATCCCGTGCTGCCTGATCCCAGACTGTCAGATCCCAGACTGTCTGATCCCAGACTGTCAGATCCCAGTCTGTCAGATCCCAGACTCTCAGATCCCAGACTCTCAGATCCCAGACTGCCAGATCCCAGACTGCCAGATCCCAGACTCTCAGATCCCAGACTCTCAGGTCCCAGTCTGCCAGATCCCAGACAGTCAGATCTCAGACTGTCAGATCCCGGGCTTCCAGATCCCAGACTGTCAGATCCCAGACTGCCAGTTCCCAGGCTGCAGGATCCCAGGTTGCCGGATCCCAGACTGTCAGATCCCGGGCGGTCAGATCCCAGACTCTCAGATCCCAGACTGCCAGATCCCAGACTGTCAGATCCCGGGCTTCCAGATCCCAGACTGTCAGATCCCAGACTGCCAGTTCCCAGACTGTCAGATCCCAGGCTGCCGGATCCCAAATTCTCAGATCCCAGACTCTCAAATCCCAGACTGTCAGATCCCAGACTGTCAGATCCCGTGCTGCCAGATCCCAGTCTGTCAGATCCCAGATTGTCAGATCCCAGACTGTCAGATCCCAGACTCTCTGATCCCAGAGTGTCAGATCACGTGCTGCCAGATCCCAGGCTGCCAGATCCCAGATTGTCAGATCCCAGACTGTCAGATCCCGTGCTGCCAGATCCCAGACTGTCAGATCCCAGATTGTCAGATCCCAGACTGCCAGATCCCAGACTGTCAGATCCCGGGCTCCCTGATCCCAGACTGTCAGATCCCAGACTGCCAGTTCCCAGACTGTCAGATCCCAGGCTGCCGGATCCCAGACTGTCAGATCCCGGGCGGTCAGATCCCAGACTCTCAGATCCCAGACTGTCAGATCCCAGACTGTCAGATCCCAGACTGTCAGATCCCAGACTGCCAGTTCCCAGACTGTCAGATCCCAGGCTGCCGGATCCCAAACTCTCAGATCCCAGACTCTCAAATCCCAGACTGTCAGATCCCAGACTGCCAGATCCCAGGCTGTCAGATCCCAGACTCTCAGACCCCAGACTGCAAGATCCCAGACTGTCAGATCCCAGGTTGCCAGATCCCAGACTCTCAGATCCCAGACTGCAAGATCCCAGACTGTCAGATCCCAGACTGCCAGATCCCAGGCTGTCAGATCCCAGACTGCCAGATCCCAGTCTGTCAGATCCCAGACTGTCAGATCCCAGACTGCCAGATCCCAGACTGTCAGATCCCAGACTGCCAGAACCCAGACTGTCAGATCCCGGACTGTCAGATCCTGTGCTGCCAGATCCCAGACTGCCAGATCCCAGACTGTCAGATCCCAGACTCTAAGATCCCAGAGTGTCAGATCCCGTGCTGCCAGATCCCAGACTGTCAGATCTCAGACTGTCTGATCCCAGACTGTCAGATCCCAGACTGTCAGATCCCAGAGTGTCAGATCCCGTGCTGCCAGATCCCAGACTCTCAGATCCCAGACTGTCAGATCCCAGGCTGTCAGACCCGTGCTGCCTGATCCCAGGCTGTCAGATCCCAGAATGTCTGATCCCAGACTGTCAGATCCCAGTCTGTCAGATCCCAGACTCTCAGATCCCAGACTCTCAAATCCCAGACTGCCAGATCCCAGACTGTCAGATCCCAGACTCTCAGATCCTAGTCTGTCAGATCCCAGACTGCCAGATCCCAGACTGTCAGATCCCAGACTGTCAGATCCCAGGCTGTCAGACCCGTGCTGCCTGATCCCAGGCTGTCAGATCCCAGAATGTCTGATCCCAGACTGTCAGATCCCAGTCTGTCAGATCCCAGACTCTCAGATTCCAGACTCTCAAATCCCAGACTGCCAGATCCCAGGCTGTCAGATCCCACACTCTCAGATCCCGGGCTGCCAGATCGCAAACTATCAGATCCCAGATTGCCAGATCCCAGACTGTCAGATCCCAGACTGCCAGATCCCAGACTGTCAGATCCCAGACTGCCAGAACCCAGACTGTCAGATCCCGGACTGTCAGATCCTGTGCTGCCAGATCCCAGACTGCCAGATCCCAGACTGTCAGATCCCAGACTCTCAGATCCCAGAGTGTCAGATCCCGTGCTGCCAGATCCCAGACTGTCAGATCCTAGACTCTCAGATCCCAGACTGCCAGATCCCAGGCTGTCAGATCCCAGACTGCCAGATCCCAGTCTGTCAGATCCCAGACTGCCAGATCCCAGGCTGCCAGATTCCAGACTGCCAGATCCCAGACTCTCAGATCGCAGACTGCCAGAACACAGACTCTCAGATTCCAGACTGCCAGATCCCAGACTGCCAGATCCCAGACCCTCAGATCCCAGACTGTCAGATCACAAACTCTCAGATCCCAGTCTGCCAGATCCCAGACAGTCAGATCCCAGACTGCCAGATCCCAGTCAGTCAGATCCCAGACTGCCAGATCCCAGGCTGCCAGATGCCAGACTGTCAGATCCCAGACTCTCAGATCCCAGACTGTCAGATCCCAGACTGCCAGATCCCAGACTGTCAGATCCCGGGCGGTCAGATCCCAGACTCTCAGATCCCAGACTGTCAGATCCCAGACTGTCAGATCCCGGGCTCCCAGATCCCAGACTGTCAAATGCCAGACTGCCAGATCCCAGACTGTCAGATCCCAGGCTGCCGGATCCCAAACTCTCAGATCCCAGACTCTCAAATCCCAGACTGTCAGATCCCAGACTGTCAGATCCCATGCTGCCAGATCCCAGACTGTCAGATCCCAGATTGTCAGATCCCAGACCATCAGATCCCAGGCTGTCAGATCCCGTGCTGCCTGATCCCAGACTGTCAGGTCTCAGACTGTCTGATCCCAGACTGTCAGATCCCAGACTCTCAGATCCCAGAGTATCAGATCCCATGCTGCCAGATCCCAGACTCTCAGATCCCAGACTCTCAGATCCCAGACTGTCAGATCCCAGGCTGTCAGATCCCGTGCTGCCTGATCCCAGACTGTCAGATCCCAGACTGTCTGATCCCAGACTGTCAGATCCCAGTCTGTCAGATCCCAGACTCTCAGATTCCTGAATCTCAGATCCCAGACTGTCAGATCCCAGACTGCCAGATCCCAGTCTGTCAGATCCCAGACTGCCAGATCCCAGGCTGCCAGATCCCAGACTCTCAGATCCCAGTCTCTCAGATCCCAGACTGTCAGATCCCAGACTGCCAGATCCCAGACTGTCAGATCCCGGACTGTCAGATCCTGTGCTGCCAGATCCCAGGCTGCCAGATCACAGATTGTCAGATCCCAGGCTGCAGGATCCCAGACTGTCAGATCGCAGACTCTCAGATCCCAGACTGCCAGATCCCAGACTGTCAGATCCCGGGCGGTCAGATCCCAGACTCTCAGATCCCAGACTGTCAGATCCCAGACTGTCAGATCCCGGGCTCCCAGATCCCAGACTGTCAGATCCCAGACTGCCAGATCCCAGACTGTCAGATCCCAGGCTGCCGGATCCCAAGCTCACAGATCCCAGACTCTCAGATCCCAGACTGTCAGATCCCAGACTGTCAGATCCCGTGCTGCCAGATCCCAGACTGGCAGATCCCAGTCTGTCAGATCCCAGACTGTCAGATCCCAGGCTGTCAGATCCCAGACTGTCAGATCCCAGACTGTCAGATCCCAGACTGCCAGATCCCAGGCTGTCAGATCCCACACTCTCAGATCCCGGGCTGCCAGATCGCAAACTATCAGATCCCAGATTGCCAGATCCCAGACTGTCAGATCCCAGACTGCCAGATCCCAGACTGTCAGATCCCAGACTGCCAGAACCCAGACTGTCAGATCCCGGACTGTCAGATCCTGTGCTGCCAGATCCCAGACTGCCAGATCCCAGACTGTCAGATCCCAGACTCTCAGATCCCAGAGTGTCAGATCCCGTGCTGCCAGATCCCAGACTGTCAGATCCTAGACTCTCAGATCCCAGACTGCCAGATCCCAGGCTGTCAGATCCCAGACTGCCAGATCCCAGTCTGTCAGATCCCAGACTGCCAGATCCCAGGCTGCCAGATTCCAGACTGCCAGATCCCAGACTCTCAGATCCCAGACTGCCAGAACACAGACTCTCAGATTCCAGACTGCCAGATCCCAGACTGCCAGATCCCAGACTCTCAGATCCCAGACTGTCAGATCACAAACTCTCAGATCCCAGTCTGCCAGATCCCAGACAGTCAGATCCCAGACTGCCAGATCCCAGTCAGTCAGATCCCAGACTGCCAGATCCCAGGCTGCCAGATGCCAGACTGTCAGATCCCATACTCTCAGATCCCAGACTGTCAGATCCCAGACTGCCAGATCCCAGACTGTCAGATCCCGGGCGGTCAGATCCCAGACTCTCAGATCCCAGACTGTCAGATCCCAGACTGTCAGATCCCGGGCTCCCAGATCCCAGACTGTCAGATCCCAGACTGCCAGATCCCAGACTCTCAGATCCCAGACTGTCAGATCACAAACTCTCAGATCCCAGTCTGCCAGATCCCAGACTGTCAAATGCCAGACTGCCAGATCCCAGACTGTCAGATCCCAGGCTGCCGGATCCCAAACTCTCAGATCCCAGACTCTCAAATCCCAGACTGTCAGATCCCAGACTGTCAGATCCCATGCTGCCAGATCCCAGACTGTCAGATCCCAGATTGTCAGATCCCAGACCACCAGATCCCAGGCTGTCAGATCCCATGCTGCCTGATCCCAGACTGTCAGGTCTCAGACTGTCTGATCCCAGACTGTCAGATCCCAGACTCTCAGATCCCAGAGTATCAGATCCCATGCTGCCAGATCCCAGACTCTCAGATCCCAGACTCTCAGATCCCAGACTGTCAGATCCCAGGCTGTCAGATCCCGTGCTGCCTGATCCCAGACTGTCAGATCCCAGACTGTCTGATCCCAGACTGTCAGATCCCAGTCTGTCAGATCCCAGACTCTCAGATTCCTGAATCTCAGATCCCAGACTGTCAGATCCCAGACTGCCAGATCCCAGTCTGTCAGATCCCAGACTGCCAGATCCCAGGCTGCCAGATCCCAGACTCTCAGATCCCAGTCTCTCAGATCCCAGACTGTCAGATCCCAGACTGCCAGATCCCAGACTGTCAGATCCCGGACTGTCAGATCCTGTGCTGCCAGATCCCAGGCTGCCAGATCACAGATTGTCAGATCCCAGGCTGCAGGATCCCAGACTGTCAGATCGCAGACTCTCAGATCCCAGACTGCCAGATCCCAGACTGTCAGATCCCGGGCGGTCAGATCCCAGACTCTCAGATCCCAGACTGTCAGATCCCAGACTGTCAGATCCCGGGCTCCCAGATCCCAGACTGTCAGATCCCAGACTGCCAGATCCCAGACTGTCAGATCCCAGGCTGCCGGATCCCAAGCTCACAGATCCCAGACTCTCAGATCCCAGACTGTCAGATCCCAGACTGTCAGATCCCGTGCTGCCAGATCCCAGACTGGCAGATCCCAGTCTGTCAGATCCCAGACTGTCAGATCCCAGGCTGTCAGATCCCGTGCTGCCAGATCCCAGACTGTCAGATCCCAGACTGTCAGATCCCAGACTCTCAGATCCCAGGCTGTCAGATCCCGTGCTGCCAGATCCCAGACTGTCAGATCCCAGACTGTCAGATCCCAGACTCTCAGATCCCAGACTCTCAGATCCCGGGCTGCCAGATCCCAGACTGTCAGATCCCACACTCTCAGATCTCACACTCTCAGATCCCAGACTGCCAGATCCCAGATTGTCAGATCCCAGACTGTCAGATCCCAGACTCTCAGATCCCAGACCGCCAGATCCCAGACTGTCAGATCCCAGACTGTCAGATCCCGGGCGGTCAGATCCCAGACTCTCAGATCCCAGACTGTCAGATCCCAGACTGTCAGATCCCGGGCTCCCAGATCCCAGACTGTCAGATCCCAGACTGCCAGATCCCAGACTGTCAGATCCCAGGCTGCCGGATCCCAAGCTCACAGATCCCAGACTCTCAGATCCCAGACTGTCAGATCCCAGACTGTCAGATCCCGTGCTGCCAGATCCCAGACTGGCAGATCCCAGTCTGTCAGATCCCAGACTGTCAGATCCCAGGCTGTCAGATCCCGTGCTGCCAGATCCCAGACTGTCAGATCCCAGACTGTCAGATCCCAGACTCTCAAATCCCAGGCTGTCAGATCCCGTGCTGCCAGATCCCAGACTGTCAGATCCCAGACTGTCAGATCCCAGACTCTCAGATCCCAGACTCTCAGATCCCGGGCTGCCAGATCCCAGACTGTCAGATCCCACACTCTCAGATCTCACACTCTCAGATCCCAGACTGCCAGATCCCAGATTGTCAGATCCCAGACTGTCAGATCCCAGACTCTCAGATCCCAGACCGCCAGATCCCAGACTGTCAGATCCCAGGCTGTCAGATCCCAGACTGCCAGATCCCAGACTCTCAGATCCCAGACATGTCAGATCCCAGACTGTCAGATCACAGGCTCTCAGATCCCAGACTCTCAGATCCCAGACTGTCAGATCCCAGACTGCCAGATCCCAGATTGTCAGAACCCAGACTCTCAGATCCCAGACTGCCAGATCCCATGCTGTCAGATCCCAGACTGCCAGATCACAGGCTGTCAGATCCCAGACTGTCAGATCCCAGGCTGCCAGATCCCAGACTGTCAGATCCCGTGCTGCCAGATCCCAGACTCTCAGCTCCCAGACTGCAAGATCCCAGACTGTCAGATCCCAGACTCTCAGATCCCGTGCTGCCAGATCCCAGACTGTCAGATACCAGACTGTCTGATCCCAGACTGTCAGATCCCAGACTCTCAGATTCCGGGCTGCCAGATCCCAGACTGTCAGATCCCAGACTGCCAGATCCCAGATTGTCAGAACCCAGACTCTCAGATCCCAGACTGCCAGATCCCATGCTGTCAGATCCCAGACTGCCAGATCACAGGCTGTCAGATCCCAGACTGTCAGATCCCAGGCTGCCAGATCCCAGACTGTCAGATCCCGTGCTGCCAGATCCCAGACTCTCAGCTCCCAGACTGCAAGATCCCAGACTGTCAGATCCCAGACTCTCAGATCCCGTGCTGCCAGATCCCAGACTGTCAGATACCAGACTGTCTGATCCCAGACTGTCAGATCCCAGACTCTCAGATTCCGGGCTGCCAGATCCCAGACTGTCAGATCCCAGACTGTCAGATCCCACACTCTCAGATCCCAGGCTGCCAGATCCCAGACTGTCAGATCCCGTGCTGCCAGATCCCAGACTGTCAGATCCCAGACTGTCAGATCCCAGACTGTCAGATCCCAGACCGCCAGATCCCAGACTGTCAGATCCCAGGCTGTCAGATCCCAGACTGCCAGATCCCGTGCTGCCAGACCCCAGACTGTCAGATCCCAGACTCTCAGATCCCAGAGTGTCTGATCCCGTGCTGCCAGATCCCAGACTGTCAGATCCCAGACTCTCAGATCCCAGACTGTCAGATCCCAGACTGCCAGATCCCAGGCTGTCAGATCCCAGACTGCCGGATCCCAGGCTGCCAGATCCCAGACTGCCAGATCCCAGACTCTCAGATCCCAGACTGTCAGATCTCAGACTCTCAGATCCCAGACTGTCAGATCCCAGGCTGTCAGATCCCGTGCTGCCTGATCCCAGACTGTCAGATCCCAGACTGTCTGATCCCAGACTGTCAGATCCCAGTCTGTCAGATCCCAGACTCTCAGATCCCAGACTCTCAGATCCCAGACTGCCAGATCCCAGACTGCCAGATCCCAGACTCTCAGATCCCAGACTCTCAGGTCCCAGTCTGCCAGATCCCAGACAGTCAGATCTCAGACTCTCAGATCCCGGGCTTCCAGATCCCAGACTGTCAGATCCCAGACTGCCAGATCCCAGACTGTCAGATCCCAGACTGTCAGATCCTGTGCTGCCAGATCCCAGACTGCCAGATCCCAGACTGTCAGATCCCGGGCGGTCAGATCCCAGACTCTCAGATCCCAGACTGTCAGATCCCAGACTGTCAGATCCCGGGCTCCCAGATCCCAGACTGTCAGATCCCAGACTGCCAGTTCCCAGACTGTCAGATCCCAGGCTGCCGGATCCCAAGCTCTCAGATCCCAGACTCTCAAATCCCAGACTGTCAGATCCCGTGCTGCCAGATCCCAGACTGTCAGATCCCAGATTGTCAGATCCCAGACTGTCAGATCCCAGGCTCTCAGATCCCAGACTCTCAGATCCCAGACTGCCAGATCCCAGACTGTCAGATCCCAGACTGCCAGATCCCAGTCTGTCAGATCCCAGACTGCCAGATCCCAGGCTGCCAGATCCCAGACTGTCAGATCCCAGACTCTCAGATCCCAGACTCTCAGATCCCAGACTGCCAGAACCCAGACTGTCAGATCCCGGACTGTCAGATCCTGTGCTGCCAGATCTCAGACTGCCAGATCACAGACTGTCAGATCCCAGGCTGCAGGATCCCAGACTGTCAGATCGCAGACTCTCAGATCCAAGACTGTCAGATCCCGGGCGGTCAGATCCCAGACTCTCAGATCCCAGACTGTCAGATCCCAGACTGCCAGATCCCAGACTCTCAGATCCCAGACTGTCAGATCCCAAACTCTCAGATCCCAGTCTGTCAGATCCCAGACAGTCAGATCTCAGACTGCCAGATCCCAGTCAGTCAGATCCCAGACTGCCAGATCCCAGGCTGACAGATCCCAGACTGTCAGATCTCAGACTCTCAGATCCCAGACTGTCAGATCCCAGGCTGTCAGATCCCGTGCTGCCTGATCCCAGACTGTCAGATCCCAGACTGTCTGATCCCAGACTGTCAGATCCCAGTCTGTCAGATCCCAGACTCTCAGATCCCAGACTCTCAGATCCCAGACTGCCAGATCCCAGACTGCCAGATCCCAGACTCTCAGATCCCAGACTCTCAGGTCCCAGTCTGCCAGATCCCAGACAGTCAGATCTCAGACTGTCAGATCCCGGGCTTCCAGATCCCAGACTGTCAGATCCCAGACTGCCAGTTCCCAGGCTGCAGGATCCCAGGTTGCCGGATCCCAGACTGTCAGATCCCGGGCGGTCAGATCCCAGACTCTCAGATCCCAGACTGCCAGATCCCAGACTGTCAGATCCCGGGCTTCCAGATCCCAGACTGTCAGATCCCAGACTGCCAGTTCCCAGACTGTCAGATCCCAGGCTGCCGGATCCCAAATTCTCAGATCCCAGACTCTCAAATCCCAGACTGTCAGATCCCAGACTGTCAGATCCCGTGCTGCCAGATCCCAGTCTGTCAGATCCCAGATTGTCAGATCCCAGACTCTCTGATCCCAGACTCTCTGATCCCAGAGTGTCAGATCACGTGCTGCCAGATCCCAGGCTGCCAGATCCCAGATTGTCAGATCCCAGACTGTCAGATCCCGTGCTGCCAGATCCCAGACTGTCAGATCCCAGATTGTCAGATCCCAGACTGCCAGATCCCAGACTGTCAGATCCCGGGCTCCCCGATCCCAGACTGTCAGATCCCAGACTGCCAGTTCCCAGACTGTCAGATCCCAGGCTGCCGGATCCCAGACTGTCAGATCCCGGGCGGTCAGATCCCAGACTCTCAGATCCCAGACTGTCAGATCCCAGACTGTCAGATCCCAGGCTCCCAGATTCCAGACTGTCAGATCCCAGACTGCCAGTTCCCAGACTGTCAGATCCCAGGCTGCCGGATCCCAAACTCTCAGATCCCAGACTCTCAAATCCCAGACTGTCAGATCCCAGACTGTCAGATCCCGTGCTGCCAGATCCCAGACTGTCAGATCCCAGATTGTCAGATCCCAGACTGTCAGATCCCAGACTGTCAGATCCCAGACTCTCAGATCCCAGACTGTCAGATCCCAGGCTGTCAGATCCCGTGCTGCCTGATCCCAGCCTGTCAGATCCCAGACTGTCTGATCCCAGACTGTCAGATCTCAGACTGTCAGATCCCGTGCTGCCAGATCCCAGACTCTCAGCTCCCAGACTGCAAGATCCCAGACTGTCAGATCCCAGACTCTCAGATCCCGTGCTGCCAGATCCCAGACTGTCAGATACCAGACTGTCTGATCCCAGACTGTCAGATCCCAGACTGTCAGATTCCGGGCTGCCAGATCCCAGACTGTCAGATCCCAGACTGTCAGATCCCACACTCTCAGATCCCAGGCTGCCAGATCCCAGACTGTCAGATCCCGTGCTGCCAGATCCCAGACTGTCAGATCCCAGACTGTCAGATCCCAGACTGTCAGATCCCAGACCGCCAGATCCCAGACTGTCAGATCCCAGGCTGTCAGATCCCAGACTGCCAGATCCCGTGCTGCCAGATCCCAGACTGTCAGATCCCAGACTCTCAGATCCCAGAGTGTCTGATCCCGTGCTGCCAGATCCCAGACTGTCAGATCCCAGACTCTCAGATCCCAGACTGTCAGATCCCAGACTGCCAGATCCCAGACTGTCAGATCCCAGACTCTCAGATCCCAGACTGCCAGATCCCAGGCTGTCAGATCCCAGACTGCCGGATCCCAGGCTGCCAGATCCCAGACTGCCAGATCCCAGACTCTCAGATCCCAGACTGTCAGATCCCAGACTGTCAGAGCCAAGACTCTCAGATCCTGTGCTGCCAGATCCCAGACTGCCAGAACACAGACTCTCAGATTCCAGACTGCCAGATCCCAGACTGCCAGATCCCAGACTCTCAGATCCCAGATTGCCAGATCCCAAACTCTCAGATCCCAGTCTGCCAGATCCCAGACAGTCAGATCTCAGACTGCCAGATCCCAGTCAGTCAGATCCCAGACTGCCAGATCCCAGGCTGCCAGATCCCAGACTGTCAGATCCCAGACTCTCAGATCCCAGACTGTCAGATCCCAGACTGCCAGATCCCAGACTGTCAGATCCCAGACTGTCAGATCCTGTGCTGCCAGATCCCAGACTGCCAGATCCCAGACTGTCAGATCCCGGGCGGTCAGATCCCAGACTCTCAGATCCCAGACTGTCAGATCCCAGACTGTCAGATCCCGGGCTCCCAGATCCCAGACTGTCAGATCCCAGACTGCCAGTTCCCAGACTGTCAGATCCCAGGCTGCCGGATCCCAAGCTCTCAGATCCCAGACTCTCAAATCCCAGACTGTCAGATCCCGTGCTGCCAGATCCCAGACTGTCAGATCCCAGATTGTCAGATCCCAGACTGTCAGATCCCAGGCTCTCAGATCCCAGACTCTCAGATCCCAGACTGCCAGATCCCAGACTGTCAGATCCCAGACTGCCAGATCCCAGTCTGTCAGATCCCAGACTGCCAGATCCCAGGCTGCCAGATCCCAGACTGTCAGATCCCAGACTCTCAGATCCCAGACTCTCAGATCCCAGACTGCCAGAACCCAGACTGTCAGATCCCGGACTGTCAGATCCTGTGCTGCCAGATCTCAGACTGCCAGATCACAGACTGTCAGATCCCAGGCTGCAGGATCCCAGACTGTCAGATCGCAGACTCTCAGATCCAAGACTGTCAGATCCCGGGCGGTCAGATCCCAGACTCTCAGATCCCAGACTGTCAGATCCCAGACTGCCAGATCCCAGACTCTCAGATCATAGACTGTCAGATCCCAAACTCTCAGATCCCAGTCTGTCAGATCCCAGACAGTCAGATCTCAGACTGCCAGATCCCAGTCAGTCAGATCCCAGACTGCCAGATCCCAGGCTGACAGATCCCAGACTGTCAGATCTCAGACTCTCAGATCCCAGACTGTCAGATCCCAGGCTGTCAGATCCCGTGCTGCCTGATCCCAGACTGTCAGATCCCAGACTGTCTGATCCCAGACTGTCAGATCCCAGTCTGTCAGATCCCAGACTCTCAGATCCCAGACTCTCAGATCCCAGACTGCCAGATCCCAGACTGCCAGATCCCAGACTCTCAGATCCCAGACTCTCAGGTCCCAGTCTGCCAGATCCCAGACAGTCAGATCTCAGACTGTCAGATCCCGGGCTTCCAGATCCCAGACTGTCAGATCCCAGACTGCCAGATCCCAGACTGTCAGATCCCAGACTGTCAGATCCTGTGCTGCCAGATCCCAGACTGCCAGATCCCAGACTGTCAGATCCCGGGCGGTCAGATCCCAGACTCTCAGATCCCAGACTGTCAGATCCCAGACTGTCAGATCCCGGGCTCCCAGATCCCAGACTGTCAGATCCCAGACTGCCAGTTCCCAGACTGTCAGATCCCAGGCTGCCGGATCCCAAGCTCTCAGATCCCAGACTCTCAAATCCCAGACTGTCAGATCCCGTGCTGCCAGATCCCAGACTGTCAGATCCCAGATTGTCAGATCCCAGACTGTCAGATCCCAGGCTCTCAGATCCCAGACTCTCAGATCCCAGACTGCCAGATCCCAGACTGTCAGATCCCAGACTGCCAGATCCCAGTCTGTCAGATCCCAGACTGCCAGATCCCAGGCTGCCAGATCCCAGACTGTCAGATCCCAGACTCTCAGATCCCAGACTCTCAGATCCCAGACTGCCAGAACCCAGACTGTCAGATCCCGGACTGTCAGATCCTGTGCTGCCAGATCTCAGACTGCCAGATCATAGACTGTCAGATCCCAGGCTGCAGGATCCCAGACTGTCAGATCGCAGACTCTCAGATCCAAGACTGTCAGATCCCGGGCGGTCAGATCCCAGACTCTCAGATCCCAGACTGTCAGATCCCAGACTGCCAGATCCCAGACTCTCAGATCCCAGACTGTCAGATCCCAAACTCTCAGATCCCAGTCTGTCAGATCCCAGACAGTCAGATCTCAGACTGCCAGATCCCAGTCAGTCAGATCCCAGACTGCCAGATCCCAGGCTGACAGATCCCAGACTGTCAGATCTCAGACTCTCAGAGCCCAGACTGTCAGATCCCAGGCTGTCAGATCCCGTGCTGCCTGATCCCAGACTGTCAGATCCCAGACTGTCTGATCCCAGACTGTCAGATCCCAGTCTGTCAGATCCCAGACTCTCAGATCCCAGACTCTCAGATCCCAGACTGCCAGATCCCAGACTGCCAGATCCCAGACTCTCAGATCCCAGACTCTCAGGTCCCAGTCTGCCAGATCCCAGACAGTCAGATCTCAGACTGTCAGATCCCGGGCTTCCAGATCCCAGACTGTCAGATCCCAGACTGCCAGTTCCCAGGCTGCAGGATCCCAGGTTGCCGGATCCCAGACTGTCAGATCCCGGGCGGTCAGATCCCAGACTCTCAGATCCCAGACTGCCAGATCCCAGACTGTCAGATCCCGGGCTTCCAGATCCCAGACTGTCAGATCCCAGACTGCCAGTTCCCAGACTGTCAGATCCCAGGCTGCCGGATCCCAAATTCTCAGATCCCAGACTCTCAAATCCCAGACTGTCAGATCCCAGACTGTCAGATCCCGTGCTGCCAGATCCCAGTCTGTCAGATCCCAGATTGTCAGATCCCAGACTCTCTGATCCCAGACTCTCTGATCCCAGAGTGTCAGATCACGTGCTGCCAGATCCCAGGCTGCCAGATCCCAGACTGTCAGATCCCAGATTGTCAGATCCCAGACTGCCAGATCCCAGACTGTCAGATCCCGGGCTCCCCGATCCCAGACTGTCAGATCCCAGACTGCCAGTTCCCAGACTGTCAGATCCCAGGCTGCCGGATCCCAGACTGTCAGATCCCGGGCGGTCAGATCCCAGACTCTCAGATCCCAGACTCTCAGATCCCAGACTGTCAGATCCCAGGCTCCCAGATCCCAGACTGTCAGATCCCAGACTGCCAGTTCCCAGACTGTCAGATCCCAGGCTGCCGGATCCCAAACTCTCAGATCCCAGACTCTCAAATCCCAGACTGTCAGATCCCAGACTGTCAGATCCCGTGCTGCCAAATCCCAGACTGTCAGATCCCAGATTGTCAGATCCCAGACTGTCAGATCCCAGACTGTCAGATCCCAGACTCTCAGATCCCAGACTGTCAGATCCCAGGCTGTCAGATCCCGTGCTGCCTGATCCCAGCCTGTCAGATCCCAGACTGTCTGATCCCAGACTGTCAGATCTCAGTCTGTCAGATCCCAGACTCTCAGATCCCAGACTGCCAGATCCCAGACTGTCAGATCCCAGACTGCCAGATCCCAGTCTGTCAGATCCCAGACTTCCAGATCCCATGCTGCCAGATCCCAGACTGTCAGATCCCAGACTCTCAGATCCCAGACTGCCAGAACCCCGACTGTCAGATCCCGGACTGGCGGATCCTGTGCTGCCAGATCCCAGACTGCCAGATCACAGACTGTCAGATCCCAGGCTGCAGGATCCCAGACTGTCAGATCCCAGACTGTCAGATCACACACTCTCAGATCCCGGGCTGCCAGATCGCAGACTGTCAGATCCCAGACTCTCAGATCCCAGACTGTCAGATCCCAGACTGTCAGAACCCGGGCTCCCAGATCCCAGACTGCCTGATCCCAGATTGCCAGATCCCAGACTGTCAGAACCCACACTCTCAGATCCCACACTCTCAGATCCCAGACTGTCAGATCCCAAACTCTCAGATCCCAGTCTGTCAGATCCCAGACAGTCAGATCTCAGACTGCCAGATCCCAGTCAGTCAGATCCCAGACTGCCAGATCCCAGGCTGACAGATCCCAGACTGTCAGATCTCAGACTCTCAGATCCCAGACCGTCAGATCCCAGGCTGTCAGATCCCGTGCTGCCTGATCCCAGACTGTCAGATCCCAGACTGTCTGATCCCAGACTGTCAGATCCCGGTCTGTCAGATCCCAGACTCTCAGATCCCAGACTCTCAGATCCCAGACTGCCAGATCCCAGACTGCCAGATCCCAGACTCTCAGATCCCAGACTATCAGATCCCAAACTCTCAGGTCCCAGTCTGCCAGATCCCAGACAGTCAGATCTCAGACTGTCAGATCCCGGGCTCCCAGATCCCAGACTGTCAGATCCCAGACTGCCAGTTCCCAGACTGTCAGATCCCGGGCGGTCAGATCCCAGACTCTCAGATCCCAGACTGTCAGATCCCAGACTGTCAGATCCCGGGCTCCCAGATCCCAGACTGTCAGATCCCAGACTGCCAGTTCCCAGACTGTCAGATCCCAGGCTGCCGGATCCCAAATTCTCAGATCCCAGACTCTCAAATCCCAGACTGTCAGATCCCAGACTGTCAGATCCCGTGCTGCCAGATCCCAGTCTGTCAGATCCCAGATTGTCAGATCCCAGACTGTCAGATCCCAGACTCTCTGATCCCAGAGTGTCAGATCACGTGCTGCCAGATCCCAGGCTGCCAGATCCCAGATTGTCAGATCCCAGACTGTCAGATCCCGTGCTGCCAGATCCCAGACTGTCAGATCCCAGATTGTCAGATCCCAGACTGCCAGATCCCAGACTGTCAGATCCCGGGCTCCCCGATCCCAGACTGTCAGATCCCAGACTGCCAGTTCCCAGACTGTCAGATCCCAGGCTGCCGGATCCCAGACTGTCAGATCCCGGGCGGTCAGATCCCAGACTCTCAGATCCCAGACTGTCAGATCCCAGACTGTCAGATCCCAGGCTCCCAGATCCCAGACTGTCAGATCCCAGACTGCCAGATCCCAGACTGTCAGATCCCAGACTGTCAGATCCCGTGCTGCCAGATCCCAGACTGTCAGATCCCAGATTGTCAGATCCCAGACTGTCAGATCCCAGACTGTCAGATCCCAGACTCTCAGATCCCAGACTGTCAGATCCCAGGCTGTCAGATCCCATGCTGCCTGATCCCAGCCTGTCAGATCCCAGACTGTCAGATCCCAGACTGTCAGATCCCGTGCTGCCAGATCCCAGACTGTCAGATCCCAGATTGTCAGATCCCAGACTGTCAGATCCCAGACTCTCAGATCCCAGACTGTCAGATCCCAGGCTGTCAGATCCCGTGCTGCCTGATCCCAGCCTGTCAGATCCCAGACTGTCTGATCCCAGACTGTCAGATCCCAGTCTGTCAGATCCCAGACTCTCAGATCCCAGACTCTCAGATCCCAGACTGCCAGATCCCAGACTGTCAGATCCCAGACTGCCAGATCCCAGTCTGTCAGATTCCAGACTTCCAGATCCCATGCTGCCAGATCCCAGACTGTCAGATCCCAGACTCTCAGATCCCAGACTGTCAGATCCCAGACTGCCAGATCCCAGACTGTCAGATCCCGGGCTGTCAGATCCTGTGCTGCCAGATCCCAGACTGCCAGATCCCAGACTGTCAGATCCCGGGCGGTCAGATCCCAGACTCTCAGATCCCAGACTGTCAGATCCCAGACTGTCAGATCCCGGGCTCCCAGATCCCAGACTGTCAAATCCCAGACTGCCAGATCCCAGACTGTCAGATCCCAGACTGTCAGATCCCAGACTGTCAGATCCCGTGCTGCCAGATCCCAGACTGTCAGATCCCAGTCTGTCAGATCCCAAATTCTCAGATCCCAGACTCTCAAATCCCAGACTCTCAGATCCCAGACTGCCAGATCCCAGGCTGTCAGATCCCAGACTCTCAGACCCCAGACTGCAAGATCCCAGACTGTCAGATCCCAGGCTGCCAGATCCCAGACTCTCAGATCCCAGACTGCAAGATCCCAGACTGTCAGATCCCAGACTCTCAGATCCCAGACTGTCAGATCCCAGACTCTCAGATCCTAGTCTGTCAGATCCCAGACTGCCAGATCCCAGAGTGTCAGATCCCAGTCTGTCAGATCCCAGACTGCCAGATCCCAGTCTGTCTGATCCCAGACTGTCAGATCCAAGACTCTCAGATCCCAGAGTGTCAGATACCGTGCTGCCAGATCCCAGACTCTCAGATCCCAGACTGTCTGATCCCAGGCTGTCAGACCCGTGCTGCCTGATCCCAGGCTGTCAGATCCCAGAATGTCTGATCCCAGACTGTCAGATCCCAGTCTGTCAGATCCCAGACTCTCAGATCCCAGACTCTCAAATCCCAGACTGCCAGATCCCAGACTGTCAGATCCCAGACTCTCAGATCCTAGTCTGTCAGATCCCAGACTGCCAGATCCCAGACTGTCAGATCCCAGACTGTCAGATCCCAGACTGCCAGATCCCAGGCTGTCAGATCCCAGACTGCCAGATCCCAGACTGTCAGATCCCAGACTGCCAGAACCCAGACTGTCAGATCCCGGACTGTCAGATCCTGTGCTGCCAGATCCCAGACTGCCAGATCCCAGACTGTCAGATCCCAGACTCTCAGATCCCAGACTGTCAGATCCCGTGCTGCCAGATCCCAGACTGTCAGATCCTAGACTCTCAGATCCCAGACTGCCAGATCCCAGGCTGTCAGATCCCAGACTGCCAGATCCCAGTCTGTCAGATCCCAGACTGCCAGAACACAGACTCTCAGATTCCAGACTGCCAGATCCCAGACTGCCAGATCCCAGACTCTCAGATCCCAGACTGTCAGATCACAAACTCTCAGATCCCAGTCTGCCAGATCCCAGACAGTCAGATCCCAGACTGCCAGATCCCAGTCAGTCAGATCCCAGACTGCCAGATCCCAGGCTGCCAGATCCCAGACTGTCAGATCCCAGACTCTCAGATCCCAGACTGTCAGATCCCAGACTGCCAGATCCCAGACTGTCAGATCCCGGACTGTCAGAATCTGTGCTGCCAGATCCCAGACTGCCAGATCCCAGACTGTCAGATCCCGGGCGGTCAGATCCCAGACTCTCAGATCCCAGACTGTCAGATCCCAGACTGTCAGATCCCGGGCTCCCAGATCCCAGACTGTCAAATGCCAGACTGCCAGATCCCAGACTGTCAGATCCCAGGCTGCCGGATCCCAAACTCTCAGATCCCAGACTCTCAAATCCCAGACTGTCAGATCCCAGACTGTCAGATCCCGTGCTGCCAGATCCCAGACTGTCAGATCCCAGATTGTCAGATCCCAGACCACCAGATCCCAGGCTGTCAGATCCCGTGATGCCTGATCCCAGACTGTCAGGTCTCAGACTGTCTGATCCCAGACTGTCAGATCCCAGACTCTCAGATCCCAGAGTATCAGATCCCATGCTGCCAGATCCCAGACTCTCAGATCCCAGACTCTCAGATCCCAGACTGTCAGATCCCAGGCTGTCAGATCCCGTGCTGCCTGATCCCAGACTGTCAGATCCCAGACTGTCTGATCCCAGACTGTCAGATCCCAGTCTGTCAGATCCCAGACTCTCAGATTCCAGAATCTCAGATCCCAGACTGTCAGATCCCAGACTGCCAGATCCCAGTCTGTCAGATCCCAGACTGCCAGATCCCAGGCTGCCAGATCCCAGACTCTCAGATCCCAGTCTCTCAGATCCCAGACTGTCAGATCCCAGACTGCCAGATCCCAGACTGTCAGATCCCGGACTGTCAGATCCTGTGCTGCCAGATCCCAGGCTGCCAGATCACAGACTGTCAGATCCCAGGCTGCCGGATCCCAAATTCTCAGATCCCAGACTCTCAAATCCCAGACTGTCAGATCCCAGACTGTCAGATCCCGTGCTGCCAGATCCCAGTCTGTCAGATCCCAGATTGTCAGATCCCAGACTGTCAGATCCCAGACTCTCTGATCCCAGAGTGTCAGATCACGTGCTGCCAGATCCCAGGCTGCCAGATCCCAGATTGTCAGATCCCAGACTGTCAGATCCCGTGCTGCCAGATCCCAGACTGTCAGATCCCAGATAGTCAGATCCCAGACTGCCAGATCCCAGACTGTCAGATCCCGGGCTCCCCGATCCCAGACTGTCAGATCCCAGACTGCCAGTTCCCAGACTGTCAGATCCCAGGCTGCCGGATCCCAGACTGTCAGATCCCGGGCGGTCAGATCCCAGACTCTCAGATCCCAGACTGTCAGATCCCAGACTGTCAGATCCCAGGCTCCCAGATCCCAGACTGTCAGATCCCAGACTGCCAGTTCCCAGACTGTCAGATCCCAGGCTGCCGGATCCCAAACTCTCAGATCCCAGACTCTCAAATCCCAGACTGTCAGATCCCAGACTGTCAGATCCCGTGCTGCCAGATCCCAGACTGTCAGATCCCAGATTGTCAGATCCCAGACTGTCAGATCCCAGACTCTCAGATCCCAGACTGTCAGATCCCAGACTGTCAGATCCCAGACTGTCAGATCCCGTGCTGCCTGATCCCAGCCTGTCAGATCCCAGACTGTCTGATCCCAGACTGTCAGATCCCAGTCTGTCAGATCCCAGACTCTCAGATCCCAGACTCTCAGATCCCAGACTGCCAGATCCCAGACTGTCAGATCCCAGACTGCCAGATCCCAGTCTGTCAGATCCCAGACTTCCAGATCCCATGCTGCCAGATCCCAGACTGTCAGATCCCAGACTCTCAGATCCCAGACTGTCAGATCCCAGACTGCCAGAACCCAGACTGTCAGATCCCGGACTGGCGGATCCTGTGCTGCCAGATCCCAGACTGCCAGATCACAGACTGTCAGATCCCAGGCTGCAGGATCCCAGACTGTCAGATCGCAGACTCTCAGATCCCAGACTGTCAGATCCCGGGCGGTCAGATCCCAGACTCTCAGATCCCAGACTGTCAGATCCCAGACTGTCAGATCCCGGGCTCCCAGATCCCAGACTGTCAGATCCCAGACTGCCAGTTCCCAGACTGTCAGATCCCAGGCTGCCGGATCCCAAATTCTCAGATCCCAGACTCTCAAATCCCAGAGTGTCAGATCCCGTGCTGCCAGATCCCAGACTGTCAGATCCTAGACTCTCAGATCTCAGACTGCCAGATCCCAGTCAGTCAGATCCCAGACTGGCAGATCCCAGGCTGACAGATCCCAGACTGTCAGATCTCAGACTCTCAGATCCCAGACTGTCAGATCCCAGGCTGTCAGATCCCGTGCTGCCTGATCCCAGACTGTCAGATCCCAGACTGTCTGATCCCAGACTGTCAGATCCCAGTCTGTCAGATCCCAGACTCTCAGATCCCAGACTCTCAGATCCCAGACTGCCAGATCCCAGACTGCCAGATCCCAGACTCTCAGATCCCAGAATATCAGATCCCAAACTCTCAGGTCCCAGTCTGCCAGATCCCAGACAGTCAGATCTCAGTCTGTCAGATCCCGGGCTCCCAGATCCCAGACTGTCAGATCCCAGACTGCCAGTTCCCAGACTGTCAGATCCCAGGTTGCCGGATCCCAGACTGTCAGATCCCGGGCGGTCAGATCCCAGACTCTCAGATCCCAGACTGTCAGATCCCAGACTGTCAGATCCCGGGCTCCCAGATCCCAGACTGTCAGATCCCAGACTGCCAGTTCCCAGACTGTCAGATCCCAGGCTGCCGGATCCCAAATTCTCAGATCCCAGACTCTCAAATCCCAGACTGTCAGATCCCAGACTGTCAGATCCCGTGCTGCCAGATCCCAGTCTGCCAGATCCCAGATTGTCAGATCCCAGACTGTCAGATCCCAGACTCTCTGATCCCAGAGTGTCAGATCACGTGCTGCCAGATCCCAGGCTGCCAGATCCCAGATTGTCAGATCCCAGACTGTCAGATCCCGTGCTGCCAGATCCCAGACTGTCAGATCCCAGATTGTCAGATCCCAGACTGCCAGATCCCAGACTGTCAGATCCCGGGCTCCCCGATCCCAGACTGTCAGATCCCAGACTGCCAGTTCCCAGACTGTCAGATCCCAGGCTGCCGGATCCCAGACTGTCAGATCCCGGGCGGTCAGATCCCAGACTCTCAGATCCCAGACTGTCAGATCCCAGACTGTCAGATCCCAGGCTCCCAGATCCCAGACTGTCAGATCCCAGACTGCCAGTTCCCAGACTGTCAGATCCCAGGCTGCCGGATCCCAAACTCTCAGATCCCAGACTCTCAAATCCCAGACTGTCAGATCCCAGACTGTCAGATCCCGTGCTGCCAGATCCCAGACTGTCAGATCCCAGATTGTCAGATCCCAGACTGTCAGATCCCAGACTGTCAGATCCCAGACTCTCAGATCCCAGACTCTCAAATCCCAGACTGTCAGATCCCAGACTGTCAGATCCCGTGCTGCCAGATCCCAGACTGTCAGATCCCAGATTGTCAGATCCCGTGCTGCCAGATCCCAGACTGTCAGATCCCAGATTGTCAGATCCCAGACTGTCAGATCCCAGACTGTCAGATCCCAGACTGTCAGATCCCAGACTCTCAGATCCCAGACTGTCAGATCCCAGGCTGTCAGATCCCGTGCTGCCAGATCCCAGACTGTCAGATCCCAGATTGTCAGATCCCAGACTGTCAGATCCCAGACTGTCAGATCCCAGACTGTCAGATCCCAGGCTGTCAGATCCCGTGCTGCCTGATCTCAGCCTGTCAGATCCCAGACTGTCTGATCCCAGACTGTCAGATCCCAGTCTGTCAGATCCCAGACTCTCAGATCCCAGACTCTCAGATACCAGACTGCCAGATCCCAGACTGTCAGATCCCAGACTGCCAGATCCCAGTCTGTCAGATCCCAGACTTCCAGATCCCATGCTGCCAGATCCCAGACTGTCAGATCCCAGACTCTCAGATCCCAGACTGTCAGATCCCAGACTGCCAGAACCCAGACTGTCAGATCCCGGACTGTCAGATCCTGTGCTGCCAGATCCCAGACTGCCAGATCACAGACTGTCAGATCCCAGGCTGCAGGATCCCAGACTGTCAGATCCCAGACTGTCAGATCACACACTCTCAGATCCCGGGCTGCCAGATCGCAGACTGTCAGATCCCAGACTCTCAGATCCCAGACTGTCAGATCCCAGACTGTCAGAACCCGGGCTCCCAGATCCCAGAATGCCAGATCCCAGATTGCCAGATCCCAGACTGTCAGAACCCACACTCTCAGATCCCACACTCTCAGATCCAGGGCTGCCAGATCCCAGACTGCCAGATCCCAGATTGCCAGATCCCAGACTGTCAGAACCCACACTCTCAGATCCCACACTCTCAGATCCAGGGCTGCCAGGTCCCAGACTGCCAGATCCCAGACTGCCAGATCCCAGACTGTCAGATCCCAGGCTGTCTGATCGCAGACTCTCAGATCCCAGACTGCCAGATCCCAGACTGTCAGATCCCAGGCTGTCAGATCCCAGACTCCCAGATCCCAGGCTGCCAGATCCCAGATTGTCAGATCCCAGACTGTCAGATCCCGTGCTGCCAGATCCCAGACTGTCAGATCCCAGATTGTCAGATCCCAGACTGCCAGATCCCAGACTGTCAGATCCCGGGCTCCCCGATCCCAGACTGTCAGATCCCAGACTGCCAGTTCCCAGACTGTCAGATCCCAGGCTGCCGGATCCCAGACTGTCAGATACCCCGCGGTCAGATCCCAGACTCTCAGATCCCAGACTGTCAGATCCCAGACTGTCAGATCCCAGGCTCCCAGATCCCAGACTGTCAGATCCCAGACTGCCAGTTCCCAGACTGTCAGATCCCAGGCTGCCGGATCCCAAACTCTCAGATCCCAGACTCTCAAATCCCAGACTGTCAGATCCCAGACTGTCAGATCCCGTGCTGCCAGATCCCAGACTGTCAGATCCCAGATTGTCAGATCCCAGACTGTCAGATCCCAGACTGTCAGATCCCAGACTCTCAGATCCCAGACTGTCAGATCCCAGGCTGTCAGATCCCGTGCTGCCTGATCCCAGCCTGTCAGATCCCAGACTGTCTGATCTCAGACTGTCAGATCCCAGTCTGTCAGATCCCAGACTCTCAGATCCCAGACTCTCAGATCCCAGACTGCCAGATCCCAGACTGTCAGATCCCAGACTGCCAGATCCCAGTCTGTCAGATCCCAGACTTCCAGATCCCATGCTGCCAGATCCCAGACTGTCAGATCCCAGACTCTCAGATCCCAGACTGTCAGATCCCAGTCTGTCAGATCCCAGACTTCCAGATCCCATGCTGCCAGATCACAGACTGTCAGATCCCAGGCTGCAGGATCCCAGACTGTCAGATCCCAGACTGTCAGATCACACACTCTCAGATCCCGGGCTGCCAGATCGCAGACTGTCAGATCCCAGACTCTCAGATCCCAGACTGTCAGATCCCAGACTGTCAGAACCCGGGCTCCCAGATCCCAGACTGCCAGATCCCAGATTGCCAGATCCCAGACTGTCAGAACCCACACTCTCAGATCCCACACTCTCAGATCCCGGGCTGCCAGGTCCCAGACTGCCAGATCCCAGACTGTCAGATCCCAGGCTGTCTGATCGCAGACTCTCAGATCCCAGACTGCCAGATCCCAGACTGTCAGATCCCAGGCTGTCAGATCCCAGACTGCCAGATCCCAGGCTGCCATATTCCAGACTCTCAGATCCCGGGCTCTCAGATCCCAGACTCTCAGATCCCAGACTGACAGATCCCAGACTGCCAGATCCCAGACTGTCAGAACCCAGACTCTCAGATTCCAGACTGCCAGATCCCAGGCTGTCAGATCCCAGACTGTCAGATCCCAGACTCTCAGATCCCAGACTGTCAGATCCCAGGCTGCCAGATCCCAGACTGTCAGATCCCGTGCTGCCAGATCCCAGACTGTCAGATCCCAGACTCTCAGATCCCAGACTGCAAGATCCCAGACTGTCAGATCCCAGACTCTCAGATCCCAGACTCTCATATCACAGACTCTCAGATCCCGTGCTGCCAGATCCCAGACTGTCAGCTCCCAGACTCTCAGATCCTAGACTGTCAGATCCCAGACTGCCAGATCCCAGACTGTCAGATCCCAGACTCTCAGATCCCAGACTGCCAGATCCCAGGCTGTCAGATCCCAGACTCTCAGATCCCAGACTGCCAGATCCCAGACTGTCAGATCCCAGGCTGCCAGATCCCAGACTGTCAGATCGCAGACTCTCAGATCCCAGACTGCAAGATCCCAGGCTGTCAGATCCCAGACTCTCAGATCCCGTACTGCCAGATCCCAGACTGTCAGATCCCAGTCTGTCAAATCCCAGACTCTCAGATCCCAGACTCTCAGATCCCAGACTGCCAGATCCCAGACTGTCAGATCCCAGACTGCCTGATCCCAGTCTGTCAGATCCCAGACTGCCAGATCCCAGGCTGCCAGATCCCAGACTGTCAGATCCCAGACTCTCAGATCCCAGACTCTCAGATCCCAGACTGCCAGAACCCAGACTGTCAGATCCCGGACTGTCAGATCCTGTGCTGCCAGATCCCAGACTGCCAGATCACAGACTGTCAGATCCCAGGCTGCAGGATCCCAGACTGTCAGATCGCAGACTCTCAGATCCCAGACTGCCAGATCCCAGACTGTCAGATCCCGGGCTCCCAGATCCCAGACTGTCAGACCCCGACTGCCAGATCCCAGACTGTCAGGTCCCAGGCTGCCGGATCCCAAGATCACAGATCCCAGACTCTCAGATCCCAGACTGTCGGATCCCAGACTGTCAGATCCCGTGCTGCCAGATCCCAGACTGTCAGATCCCAGACTGTCAGATCCCAGACTGTCAGATTCCAGGCTGTCAGATCCCGTGCTGCCAGATCCCAGACTGTCAGATCCCAGACTGTCAGATCCCAGACTCTCAGATCCCGTGCTGCCAGATCCCAGACTGTCAGATCCCAGACTGTCAGATCCCAGACTCTCAGATTCCAGGCTGTCAGATCCCGTGCTGCCAGATCCCAGACTGTCAGATCCCAGACTGTCAGATCCCAGACTCTCAGATCCCAGACTGCCAGATCCCAGACTGTCAGATCCCAGGCTGTCAGATCCCAGACTGCCAGATCCCAGGCTGCCAGATCCCAGACTCTCAGATCCCGGGCTCTCAGATCCCAGACTCTCAGATCCCAGACTGTCAGATCCCAGACTGCCAGATCCCAGACTGTCAGAACCCAGACTCTCAGATCCCAGACTGCCAGATCCCAGGCTGTCAGATCCCAGACTGTCAGATCCCAGACTCTCAGATCCCGGGCTCTCAGATCCCAGACTCTCAGATCCCAGACTGTCAGATCCCAGACTGCCAGATCCCAGACTCACAGAACCCAGACTCTCAGATCCCAGACTGCCAGATCCCAGGCTGTCAGATCCCAGACTGTCAGATCCCAGACTCTCAGATCCCAGACTGTCAGATCCCAGGCTGCCAGATCCCAGACTGTCAGATCCCGTGCTGCCAGATCCCAGACTGTCAGATCCCAGACTCTCAGATCCCAGACTGCAAGATCCCAGACTGTCAGATCCCAGACTGTTAGATCCCAGACTCTCATATCCCAGACTCTCAGATCCCGTGCTGCCAGATCCCAGACTGTCAGATCCCAGACTCTCAGATCCTAGACTGTCAGATCCCAGACTGCCAGATCTCAGACTCTCAGATCCCAGACTGTCAGATCCCAGGCTGTCAGATCCCGTGCTGCCTGATCCCAGCCTGTCAGATCCCAGACTGTCTGATCCCAGACTGTCAGATCCCAGTCTGTCAGATCCCAGACTCTCAGATCCCAGACTCTCAGATCCCAGACTGCCAGATCCCAGACTGTCAGATCCCAGACTGCCAGATCCCAGTCTGTCAGATCCCAGACTTCCAGATCCCATGCTGCCAGATCCCAGACTGTCAGATCCCAGACTCTCAGATCCCAGACTGTCAGATCCCAGTCTGTCAGATCCCAGACTTCCAGATCCCATGCTGCCAGATCACAGACTGTCAGATCCCAGGCTGCAGGATCCCAGACTGTCAGATCCCAGACTGTCAGATCACACACTCTCAGATCCCGGGCTGCCAGATCGCAGACTGTCAGATCCCAGACTCTCAGATCCCAGACTGTCAGATCCCAGACTGTCAGAACCCGGGCTCCCAGATCCCAGACTGCCAGATCCCAGATTGCCAGATCCCAGACTGTCAGAACCCACACTCTCAGATCCCACACTCTCAGATCCCGGGCTGCCAGGTCCCAGACTGTCAGATCCCAGATTGTCAGATCCCAGACTGCCAGATCCCAGACTGTCAGATCCCGGGCTCCCCGATCCCAGACTGTCAGATCCCAGACTGCCAGTTCCCAGACTGTCAGATCCCAGGCTGCCGGATCCCAGACTGTCAGATACCCCGCGGTCAGATCCCAGACTCTCAGATCCCAGACTGTCAGATCCCAGACTGTCAGATCCCAGGCTCCCAGATCCCAGACTGTCAGATCCCAGACTGCCAGTTCCCAGACTGTCAGATCCCAGGCTGCCGGATCCCAAACTCTCAGATCCCAGACTCTCAAATCCCAGACTGTCAGATCCCAGACTGTCAGATCCCGTGCTGCCAGATCCCAGACTGTCAGATCCCAGATTGTCAGATCCCAGACTGTCAGATCCCAGACTGTCAGATCCCAGACTCTCAGATCCCAGACTGTCAGATCCCAGGCTGTCAGATCCCGTGCTGCCTGATCCCAGCCTGTCAGATCCCAGACTGTCTGATCTCAGACTGTCAGATCCCAGTCTGTCAGATCCCAGACTCTCAGATCCCAGACTCTCAGATCCCAGACTGCCAGATCCCAGACTGTCAGATCCCAGACTGCCAGATCCCAGTCTGTCAGATCCCAGACTTCCAGATCCCATGCTGCCAGATCCCAGACTGTCAGATCCCAGACTCTCAGATCCCAGACTGTCAGATCCCAGTCTGTCAGATCCCAGACTTCCAGATCCCATGCTGCCAGATCACAGACTGTCAGATCCCAGGCTGCAGGATCCCAGACTGTCAGATCCCAGACTGTCAGATCACACACTCTCAGATCCCGGGCTGCCAGATCGCAGACTGTCAGATCCCAGACTCTCAGATCCCAGACTGTCAGATCCCAGACTGTCAGAACCCGGGCTCCCAGATCCCAGACTGCCAGATCCCAGATTGCCAGATCCCAGACTGTCAGAACCCACACTCTCAGATCCCACACTCTCAGATCCCGGGCTGCCAGGTCCCAGACTGCCAGATCCCAGACTGTCAGATCCCAGGCTGTCTGATCGCAGACTCTCAGATCCCAGACTGCCAGATCCCAGACTGTCAGATCCCAGGCTGTCAGATCCCAGACTGCCAGATCCCAGGCTGCCATATTCCAGACTCTCAGATCCCGGGCTCTCAGATCCCAGACTCTCAGATCCCAGACTGACAGATCCCAGACTGCCAGATCCCAGACTGTCAGAACCCAGACTCTCAGATTCCAGACTGCCAGATCCCAGGCTGTCAGATCCCAGACTGTCAGATCCCAGACTCTCAGATCCCAGACTGTCAGATCCCAGGCTGCCAGATCCCAGACTGTCAGATCCCGTGCTGCCAGATCCCAGACTGTCAGATCCCAGACTCTCAGATCCCAGACTGCAAGATCCCAGACTGTCAGATCCCAGACTCTCAGATCCCAGACTCTCATATCACAGACTCTCAGATCCCGTGCTGCCAGATCCCAGACTGTCAGCTCCCAGACTCTCAGATCCTAGACTGTCAGATCCCAGACTGCCAGATCCCAGACTGTCAGATCCCAGACTCTCAGATCCCAGACTGCCAGATCCCAGGCTGTCAGATCCCAGACTCTCAGATCCCAGACTGCCAGATCCCAGACTGTCAGATCCCAGGCTGCCAGATCCCAGACTGTCAGATCGCAGACTCTCAGATCCCAGACTGCAAGATCCCAGGCTGTCAGATCCCAGACTCTCAGATCCCGTACTGCCAGATCCCAGACTGTCAGATCCCAGTCTGTCAAATCCCAGACTCTCAGATCCCAGACTCTCAGATCCCAGACTGCCAGATCCCAGACTGTCAGATCCCAGACTGCCTGATCCCAGTCTGTCAGATCCCAGACTGCCAGATCCCAGGCTGCCAGATCCCAGACTGTCAGATCCCAGACTCTCAGATCCCAGACTCTCAGATCCCAGACTGCCAGAACCCAGACTGTCAGATCCCGGACTGTCAGATCCTGTGCTGCCAGATCCCAGACTGCCAGATCACAGACTGTCAGATCCCAGGCTGCAGGATCCCAGACTGTCAGATCGCAGACTCTCAGATCCCAGACTGCCAGATCCCAGACTGTCAGATCCCGGGCTCCCAGATCCCAGACTGTCAGACCCCGACTGCCAGATCCCAGACTGTCAGGTCCCAGGCTGCCGGATCCCAAGATCACAGATCCCAGACTCTCAGATCCCAGACTGTCGGATCCCAGACTGTCAGATCCCGTGCTGCCAGATCCCAGACTGTCAGATCCCAGACTGTCAGATCCCAGACTGTCAGATTCCAGGCTGTCAGATCCCGTGCTGCCAGATCCCAGACTGTCAGATCCCAGACTGTCAGATCCCAGACTCTCAGATCCCGTGCTGCCAGATCCCAGACTGTCAGATCCCAGACTGTCAGATCCCAGACTCTCAGATTCCAGGCTGTCAGATCCCGTGCTGCCAGATCCCAGACTGTCAGATCCCAGACTGTCAGATCCCAGACTCTCAGATCCCAGACTGCCAGATCCCAGACTGTCAGATCCCAGGCTGTCAGATCCCAGACTGCCAGATCCCAGGCTGCCAGATCCCAGACTCTCAGATCCCGGGCTCTCAGATCCCAGACTCTCAGATCCCAGACTGTCAGATCCCAGACTGCCAGATCCCAGACTGTCAGAACCCAGACTCTCAGATCCCAGACTGCCAGATCCCAGGCTGTCAGATCCCAGACTGTCAGATCCCAGACTCTCAGATCCCGGGCTCTCAGATCCCAGACTCTCAGATCCCAGACTGTCAGATCCCAGACTGCCAGATCCCAGACTCACAGAACCCAGACTCTCAGATCCCAGACTGCCAGATCCCAGGCTGTCAGATCCCAGACTGTCAGATCCCAGACTCTCAGATCCCAGACTGTCAGATCCCAGGCTGCCAGATCCCAGACTGTCAGATCCCGTGCTGCCAGATCCCAGACTGTCAGATCCCAGACTCTCAGATCCCAGACTGCAAGATCCCAGACTGTCAGATCCCAGACTGTTAGATCCCAGACTCTCATATCCCAGACTCTCAGATCCCGTGCTGCCAGATCCCAGACTGTCAGATCCCAGACTCTCAGATCCTAGACTGTCAGATCCCAGACTGCCAGATCTCAGACTCTCAGATCCCAGACTGTCAGATCCCAGGCTGTCAGATCCCGTGCTGCCTGATCCCAGCCTGTCAGATCCCAGACTGTCTGATCCCAGACTGTCAGATCCCAGTCTGTCAGATCCCAGACTCTCAGATCCCAGACTCTCAGATCCCAGACTGCCAGATCCCAGACTGTCAGATCCCAGACTGCCAGATCCCAGTCTGTCAGATCCCAGACTTCCAGATCCCATGCTGCCAGATCCCAGACTGTCAGATCCCAGACTCTCAGATCCCAGACTGTCAGATCCCAGTCTGTCAGATCCCAGACTTCCAGATCCCATGCTGCCAGATCACAGACTGTCAGATCCCAGGCTGCAGGATCCCAGACTGTCAGATCCCAGACTGTCAGATCACACACTCTCAGATCCCGGGCTGCCAGATCGCAGACTGTCAGATCCCAGACTCTCAGATCCCAGACTGTCAGATCCCAGACTGTCAGAACCCGGGCTCCCAGATCCCAGACTGCCAGATCCCAGATTGCCAGATCCCAGACTGTCAGAACCCACACTCTCAGATCCCACACTCTCAGATCCCGGGCTGCCAGGTCCCAGACTGCCAGATCCCAGACTGTCAGATCCCAGGCTGTCTGATCGCAGACTCTCAGATCCCAGACTGCCAGATCCCAGACTGTCAGATCCCAGGCTGTCAGATCCCAGACTGCCAGATCCCAGGCTGCCATATTCCAGACTCTCAGATCCCGGGCTCTCAGATCCCAGACTCTCAGATCCCAGACTGACAGATCCCAGACTGCCAGATCCCAGACTGTCAGAACCCAGACTCTCAGATTCCAGACTGCCAGATCCCAGGCTGTCAGATCCCAGACTGTCAGATCCCAGACTCTCAGATCCCAGACTGTCAGATCCCAGGCTGCCAGATCCCAGACTGTCAGATCCCAGGCTGCCAGATCGCAGGCTGCCAGATCCCAGACTGTCAGATCCCAGAATGTCAAATCCTGTGCTGCCAGATCCCAGGCTGCCAGATCCCAGACTGCCAGATCCCAGGCTGTCAGATCCCAGACTGTCAAAACCTGTGCTGCCAGATCCCAGACTGCCAGATCCCAGACTGTCAGATCCCAGGCTGTCAATGCCCAGACTGCCAGATCCCAGGCTGCCAGATCCCAGACTCTCAGATCCCAGACTGTCAGATCCCAGACTGTCAGATCCCAGGCTGTCAGATCCCAGACTGCCAGATCCCAGGCTCACAGATCCCAGACTCTCACATCCCAGACTGTCAGATCCCAGACTGCCAGATCCCAGACTCTCAGATCCCAGACTGTCAGATCCCAGACTGCCAGATCCCAGAATGTCAAATCCTGTGCTGCCAGATTCCAGACTGCCAGATCCCAGACTGTCAGATCCCAGGCTGCCAGATCCCCGGCTGCCAGATCCCATGCTGCCAGATCCCAGACTGTCAGATCCCAGACTGCCAGATCCCAGGCTCTCAGATCCCAGACTGCTAGATCCTGTGCTGCCAGATCCCAGACTGTCAGATCCCAGACTGCCAGATCCCAGGCTGCCAGATCCCAGACTGTCAGATCCCAGACTGTCAGACCCCAGGTTGCCAGATCCCAGACTGCCAGATCCCAGACTGTCAGATCCCAGGCTGCCAGATCGCAGGCTGCCAGATCCCAGACTGTCAGATCCCAGACTCTCAGATCCCAGACTGCCAGATCCCAGACTGTCAGATCCCAGACTGTCAGATCCTGTGCTGCCAGAACCCAGACTGTCAGATCCCAGACTGCCAGATCCCAGACTGTCAGATCCCAGACTGCCAGATCCCAGACTGTCAGATCCCAGACTGTCAGATCCCAGACTGCCAGATCCCAGGCTGCCAGCTCCCAGACTGTCAGATCCCAGGCTGTCAGATCCCAGACTGTCAGGTCCCAGACTGCCAGATCCCAGGCTGCCAGCTCCCAGACTGTCAGATCCCAGACTGCCAGATCCCAGACTGTCAGATCCCAGACTGCCAGATCCCAGACTGTCAGATCCCAGACTGTCAGATCCCAGACTGCCAGATCCCAGGCTGCCAGCTCCCAGACTGTCAGATCCCAGACTGTCAGATCCCAGGCTGTCAGATCCCAGACTGCCAGATCCCAGGCTCACAGATCCCAGACTCTCACATCCCAGACTGTCAGATCCCAGACTGCCAGTTCCCAGACTCTCAGATCCTAGACTGTCAGATCCCAGACTGCCAGATCCCAGAATGTCAAATCCTGTGCTGCCAGATCCCAGACTGCCAGATCCCAGACTGTCAGATCCCAGACTGTCAGATCCCAGGCTGCCAGATCCCCGGCTGCCAGATCCCGTGCTGCCAGATCCCAGACTGCCAGATACCAGACTGTCAGATCCCAGACTGCCAGATCCCAGACTGCCAGATCCCAGACTGTCAGATCCCAGACTGTCAGATCCCAGACTGCCTGATCCCAGGCTCTCAGATCCCCGGCTGCCAGATCCTGTGCTGCCAGATCCCAGAATGTCAGATCCCAGACTGCCAGATCCCAGGCTGCCAGATCCCAGACTGTCAGATCCCAGGCTGCCAGATCGCAGGCTGCCAGATCCCAGACTGTCAGATCCCAGAATGTCAAATCCTGTGCTGCCAGATCCCAGGCTGCCAGATCCCAGACTGCCAGATCCCAGGCTGTCAGATCCCAGACTGTCAAAACCTGTGCTGCCAGATCCCAGACTGCCAGATCCCAGACTGTCAGATCCCAGGCTGTCAATGCCCAGACTGCCAGATCCCAGGCTGCCAGATCCCAGACTGTCAGATCCCAGATTGCCACAACCCTGGCTGCCAGATCCAAGACTGCCAGATCCCAGGCTGTCAGATCCCAGACTGCCAGATCCCAGGCTGCAAGATCCTAGACTGTCAGATCCCAGACTGTCAGATCCCAGACTGCCAGATCCCAGACTCTCAGATCCCAGACTGTCAGATCCCAGACTGCCAGATCCCAGACCGTCAGATCCCAGACTGTCAGATGCCAGACTCTCAGATCCCGTTCTGCCAGATCCCAGACTCTCAGATCTCAGACTGTCAGATCCCAGACTCTCAGATCCCAGACTGTCAGATTCCAGACTGCCAGATCTCAGACGGCCAGATCCCAGACTGTCAGATCGCAGGCTACCAGATCCCAGACTGCCAGATCCCAGACTCTCAGATCACAGGCTGCCAGATCCCAGGCTGCCAGATCTCAGACTGCCAGATCCCAGACTGTCAGATCCCAGACTCTCAGATCCCAGACTCTCAGATCCCAGACTGCCAGATCCCAGGCTCTCAGATCCCAGACTGTCCTCTCACGGGCTTCCAGATCCCAGACTGTCAGATCCCAGACTGTCAGATCCCAGACTGTCAGATCCCGGGCTGACAGATCCCAGACTCTCAGATCCCAGACTCTCAGATCCCAGACTGTCAGATTCCAGACTGCCAGATCCCAGACTCTCAGATCCCAGAATGTCAGATCCCTGACTGCCAGATCCCAGACTGTCAAATCCTGTGCTGCCAGATCCCAGACTGCCAGATCCCAGACTGTCAGATCCCAGGCTGTCAATGCCCAGACTGCCAGATACCAGACTGTCAGATCCCAGACTGCCAGATCCCAGACTGCCAGATCCCAGACTGTCAGATCCCAGACTGCCAGATCCCAGGCTCTCAGATCCCAGACTGCTAGATCCTGTGCTGCCAGATCCCAGACTGTCAGATCCCAGGCTGTCAGATCCCAGACTGCCAGATCCCAGGCTCACAGATCCCAGACTCTCACATCCCAGACTGTCAGATCCCAGACTGCCAGTTCCCAGACTCTCAGATCCCAGACTGTCAGATCCCAGACTGCCAGATCCCAGACTGTCAGATCCCGGACTGCCAGATCCCAGAATGTCAAATCCTGTGCTGCCAGATCCCAGACTGCCAGATCCCAGACTGTCAGATCCCAGACTGTCAGATCCCAGGCTGCCAGATCCCCGGCTGCCAGATCCCGTGCTGCCAGATCCCAGACTGCCAGATACCAGACTGTCAGATCCCAGACTCTCAGATCCCAGACTGCCAGATCCCAGACTGTCAGATCCCAGACTGTCAGATCCCAGACTGCCCGATCCCAGGCTCTCAGATCCCAGTCTGCCAGATCCCAGACTGTCAGATCCCAGACTGCCAGATCCCAGACTCTCAGATCCCGTGCTGCCAGATCCCAGACTCTCAGATCCCAGACTGTCAGATCCCAGAAAGTCAGATCCCAGACTGTCAGATCCCAGGCTGCCAGATCCCAGACTCTCAGATCCCAGACTGTCAGATCCCAGACTGCCAGATCCCAGACTGTCAGATCCCAGACTGCCAGATCCCAGAATGTCAAATCCTGTGCTGTCAGATCCCAGACTGCCAGATCCCAGACTGTCAGATCCCAGGCTGCCAGATCCCAGGCTGCCAGATCCCGTGCTGTCAGATCCCGTGCTGCCAGATACCAGACTGTCAGATCCCAGACTGTCAGATCCCAGATTGCCAGATCCCAGGCTGCCAGATCCCAGACTGCCAGAATCCAGGCTGTCAGATCCCAGACTGTCAAATCCTGTGCTGCCAGATCTCAGACTGACAGATCCCAGGCTGTCAGATCCCAGACTGCCAGATCCCAGGCTGCCAGATCCCAGACTGTCAGATCCCAGACTGTCAGATCCCAGATTGCCAGAACCCTGGCTGCCAGATCCCAGACTGCCAGATCCCAGGCTGTCAGATCCCAGACTGCCAGATCCCAGGCTCACAGATCCCAGACTCTCACATCCCAGACTGTCAGATCCCAGACTGCCAGATCCCAGACTCTCAGATCCCAGACTGTCAGATCCCAGACTGCCAGATCCCAGAATGTCAAATCCTGTGCTGCCAGATTCCAGACTGCCAGATCCCAGACTGTCAGATCCCAGGCTGCCAGATCCCCGGCTGCCAGATCCCATGCTGCCAGATCCCAGACTGCCAGATACCAGACTGTCAGATCCCAGACTGCCAGATCCCAGACTGCCTGATCCCAGACTGTCAGATCCCAGACTGCCAGATCCCAGGCTCTCAGATCCCAGACTGCTAGATCCTGTGCTGCCAGATCCCAGACTGTCAGATCCCAGACTGCCAGATCCCAGGCTGCCAGATCCCAGACTGTCAGATCCCAGACTGTCAGACCCCAGGTTGCCAGATCCCAGACTGCCAGATCCCAGACTGTCAGATCCCAGGCTGCCAGATCGCAGGCTGCCAGATCCCAGACTGTCAGATCCCAGACTCTCAGATCCCAGACTGCCAGATCCCAGACTGTCAGATCCCAGACTGTCAGATCCTGTGCTGCCAGAACCCAGACTGTCAGATCCCAGACTGCCAGATCCCAGACTGTCAGATCCCAGACTGCCAGATCCCAGACTGTCAGATCCCAGACTGTCAGATCCCAGACTGCCAGATCCCAGGCTGCCAGCTCCCAGACTGTCAGATCCCAGGCTGTCAGATCCCAGACTGCCAGCTCCCAGACTGTCAGATCCCAGGCTGCCAGATCCCAGACTGTCAGATCCCAGACTGCCAGATCCCAGACTGTCAGATCCCAGACTGTCAGATCCCAGACTGCCAGATCCCAGGCTGCCAGCTCCCAGACTGTCAGATCCCAGACTGTCAGATCCCAGGCTGTCAGATCCCAGACTGCCAGATCCCAGGCTCACAGATCCCAGACTCTCACATCCCAGACTGTCAGATCCCAGACTGCCAGTTCCCAGACTCTCAGATCCTAGACTGTCAGATCCCAGACTGCCAGATCCCAGAATGTCAAATCCTGTGCTGCCAGATCCCAGACTGCCAGATCCCAGACTGTCAGATCCCAGACTGTCAGATCCCAGGCTGCCAGATCCCCGGCTGCCAGATCCCGTGCTGCCAGATCCCAGACTGCCAGATACCAGACTGTCAGATCCCAGACTGCCAGATCCCAGACTGCCAGATCCCAGACTGTCAGATCCCAGACTGTCAGATCCCAGACTGCCTGATCCCAGGCTCTCAGATCCCCGGCTGCCAGATCCTGTGCTGCCAGATCCCAGAATGTCAGATCCCAGACTGCCAGATCCCAGGCTGCCAGATCCCAGACTGTCAGATCCCAGGCTGCCAGATCGCAGGCTGCCAGATCCCAGACTGTCAGATCCCAGAATGTCAAATCCTGTGCTGCCAGATCCCAGGCTGCCAGATCCCAGACTGCCAGATCCCAGGCTGTCAGATCCCAGACTGTCAAAACCTGTGCTGCCAGATCCCAGACTGCCAGATCCCAGACTGTCAGATCCCAGGCTGTCAATGCCCAGACTGCCAGATCCCAGGCTGCCAGATCCCAGACTGTCAGATCCCAGATTGCCACAACCCTGGCTGCCAGATCCAAGACTGCCAGATCCCAGGCTGTCAGATCCCAGACTGCCAGATCCCAGGCTGCAAGATCCTAGACTGTCAGATCCCAGACTGTCAGATCCCAGACTGCCAGATCCCAGACTCTCAGATCCCAGACTGTCAGATCCCAGACTGCCAGATCCCAGACCGTCAGATCCCAGACTGTCAGATGCCAGACTCTCAGATCCCGTTCTGCCAGATCCCAGACTCTCAGATCCCAGACTGTCAGATCCCAGACTCTCAGATCCCAGACTGTCAGATTCCAGACTGCCAGATCTCAGACGGCCAGATCCCAGACTGTCAGATCGCAGGCTACCAGATCCCAGACTGCCAGATCCCAGACTCTCAGATCACAGGCTGCCAGATCCCAGGCTGCCAGATCCCAGACTGCCAGATCCCAGACTGTCAGATCCCAGACTCTCAGATCCCAGACTCTCAGATCCCAGACTGCCAGATCCCAGGCTCTCAGATCCCAGACTGTCCTCTCACGGGCTTCCAGATCCCAGACTGTCAGATCCCAGACTGTCAGATCCCAGACTGTCAGATCCCGGGCTGACAGATCCCAGACTCTCAGATCCCAGACTCTCAGATCCCAGACTGTCAGATTCCAGACTGCCAGATCCCAGACTCTCAGATCCCAGAATGTCAGATCCCTGACTGCCAGATCCCAGACTGTCAAATCCTGTGCTGCCAGATCCCAGACTGCCAGATCCCAGACTGTCAGATCCCAGGCTGTCAATGCCCAGACTGCCAGATACCAGACTGTCAGATCCCAGACTGCCAGATCCCAGACTGCCAGATCCCAGACTGTCAGATCCCAGACTGCCAGATCCCAGGCTCTCAGATCCCAGACTGCTAGATCCTGTGCTGCCAGATCCCAGACTGTCAGATCCCAGGCTGTCAGATCCCAGACTGCCAGATCCCAGGCTCACAGATCCCAGACTCTCACATCCCAGACTGTCAGATCCCAGACTGCCAGTTCCCAGACTCTCAGATCCCAGACTGTCAGATCCCAGACTGCCAGATCCCAGACTGTCAGATCCCGGACTGCCAGATCCCAGAATGTCAAATCCTGTGCTGCCAGATCCCAGACTGCCAGATCCCAGACTGTCAGATCCCAGACTGTCAGATCCCAGGCTGCCAGATCCCCGGCTGCCAGATCCCGTGCTGCCAGATCCCAGACTGCCAGATACCAGACTGTCAGATCCCAGACTCTCAGATCCCAGACTGCCAGATCCCAGACTGTCAGATCCCAGACTGTCAGATCCCAGACTGCCCGATCCCAGGCTCTCAGATCCCAGTCTGCCAGATCCCAGACTGTCAGATCCCAGACTGCCAGATCCCAGACTCTCAGATCCCGTGCTGCCAGATCCCAGACTCTCAGATCCCAGACTGTCAGATCCCAGACTGTCAGATCCCAGACTCTCAGATCTCAGACGGCCAGATCCCAGACTGTCAGATCCCAGGCTACCAGATCCCAGACTGCCAGATCCGGGGCTGCCAGATCCCAGACTGTCAGATCCCACACTCTCAGATCCCAGACTGCCAGATCCCAGACTCTCAGATCCCAGACTGTCAGATTCCAGACTGCCAGATCTCAGACGACCAGATCCCAGACTGTCAGATCCCAGGCTACCAGATCCCAGACTGCCAGATTCCGGGCTGCCAGATCCCAGACTGTCAGATCCCACACTCTCAGATCCCAGACTGCCAGATCCCAGACTGCCAGATCCCAGACTCTCAGATCCCAGACTGTCAGATTCCAGACTGCCAGATCCCAGACTGTCAGATCCCATACTGTCAGATCCCTGACTGCCAGATCCCGTGCTGCCAGATCCCAGACTGCCAAATCCCGTGCTGCGAGATCCCAGACTTTCAGATCCCAGGCTCACAGATCCCAGACTCTCACATCCCAGACTGTCAGATGCCAGACTCTCAGATCTCGTTCTGCCAGATCCCAGACTCTCAGATCCCAGACTGTCAGATCTCAGACGGCCAGATCCCAGACTGTCAGATCGCAGGCTACCAGATCCCAGACTGCCAGATCCCAGACTCTCAGATCACAGGCTGCCAGATCCCAGGCTGCCAGATCCCAGACTGCCAGATCCCAGACTGTCAGATCCGAGACTGCCAGATCCCAGACTGTCAGATCCCAGACTCTCAGATCCCAGACTCTCAGATCCCAGACTGCCAGATCCCAGGCTGTCAGATCCCAGGCTCTCAGATCCCAGACTGTCCTCTCACGGGATTCCAGATCCCAGACTGTCAGATCCCAGTCTACCAGATCCCAGACTGCCAGATCCCGGGCTGCCAGATCCCAGACTGTCAGATCCCACACTCTCAGATCCCAGACTGCCAGATCCCAGACTGCCAGATCCCAGACTCTCAGATCCAAGACTCTCAGATCCCAGACTCTCAGATTCCAGACTGCCAGATCTCAGACGGCCAGATCCCAGACTGTCAGATCTCACACTCTCAGATCCCAGACTGCCAGATCCCAGACTGCCAGATCCCAGACTCTCAGATCCCAGACTCTCAGATCCCAGACTGCCAGATTCCAGACTGCCAGATCTCAGACGGCCAGATCCCAGACTGTCAGATACCAGGCTACCAGATCCCAGACTGCCAGATCCCGGGCTGCCAGATCCCAGACTGTCAGATCCCACACTCTCAGATCCCAGACTGCCAGATCCCAGACTGCCAGATCCCAGACTCTCAGATCCCAGACTGTCAGATCCCAGACTGCCAGATCCCAGACTGTCAGATCCCAGACTGTCAGATCCCTGACTGCCAGATCCCAGGCTGCCAGCTCCCAGACTGTCAGATCCCAGGCTGTCAGATCCCAGACTGCCAGATCCCGTGCTGCCAGATCCCAGACTCTCACATCCCAGACTCTCACATCCCAGACTGTCAGATCCCAGGGTGTCAGATCTCAGACGGCCAGATCCCAGACTGTCAGATCCCAGGCTACCAGAGCCCAGACTGCCAGATCCCAGACTGTCAGATCCCAGACTCTCAGATCCCAGACTGTCCGATCACAGGCTTCCAGATCCCAGACTGTCAGATCCCAGACTGCCAGATCCCAGACTGTCAGATCCCGGGCTGCCAGATCCCAGAATGTCAGATCCCAGACTGCCAGATCCCAGACTCTCAGATCCCAGAATGTCAGATCTCTGACTGCCAGATCTCAGACGACCAGATCCCAGACTGTCAGATCCCAGACTCTCAGATCCCAGTCTGCCAGATCCGGTGCTGCCAGATCCCAGACTTTCAGATCCCAGGCTCACAGATCCCAGACTCTCACATCCCAGACTGTCAGATCCCAGACTCTCAGATCCCGTGCTGCCAGATCCCAGACTCTCAGATCCCAGACTGTCAGATCCCAGACTCTCAGATCCCAGACTGTCAGATTCCAGACTGCCAGATCTCAGACGGCCAGATCCCAGACTGTCAGATCCCAGACTCTCAGATTCCAGACTCTCAGATCCCGTGCTGCCAGATCCCAGACTTTCAGATCCCAGGCTCACAGATCCCAGACTCTCACATCCCAGACTGTCAGATTCCAGACTCTCAGATCCCGTGCTGCCAGATCCCAGACTCTCAGATCCCAGACTGTCAGATCCCAGACTCTCAGATCCCAGACTGTCAGATTCCAGACTGCCAGATCCCAGACTGCCAGATCCCAGACTGTCAGATCCCAGGCTACCAGATCCCAGACTGTCAGATCCCAGACTCTCAGATCCCAGACTGTCAGATCCCAGAAAGCCAGATCCCAGACTGTCAGATCCCAGGCTGCCAGATCCCTGACTCTCAGATCCCAGACTGTCAGATCCCAGACTGCCAGATCCCAGACTGTCAGATCCCAGACTGCCAGATCCCAGAATGTCAAATCCTGTGCTGTCAGATCCCAGACTGCCAGATCCCAGACTGTCAGATCCCAGGCTGCCAGATCCCAGGCTGCCAGATCCCAGGCTGCCAGATCCCGTGCTGCCAGATCCCGTGCTGCCAGATACCAGACTGTCAGATCCCAGACTGTCAGATCCCAGATTGCCAGATCCCAGGCTGCCAGATCCCAGACTGCCAGAATCCAGGCTGTCAGATCCCAGACTGTCAAATCCTGTGCTGCCAGATCTCAGACTGACAGATCCCAGGCTGTCAGATCCCAGACTGCCAGATCCCAGGCTGCCAGATCCCAGACTGTCAGATCCCAGACTGTCAGATCCCAGATTGCCAGAACCCTGGCTGCCAGATCCCAGACTGCCAGATCCCAGGCTGTCAGATCCCAGACTGCCAGATCCCAGGCTCACAGATCCCAGACTCTCACATCCCAGACTGTCAGATCCCAGACTGCCAGATCCCAGACTCTCAGATCCCAGACTGTCAGATCCCAGACTGCCAGATCCCAGAATGTCAAATCCTGTGCTGCCAGATTCCAGACTGCCAGATCCCAGACTGTCAGATCCCAGGCTGCCAGATCCCCGGCTGCCAGATCCCATGCTGCCAGATCCCAGACTGCCAGATACCAGACTGTCAGATCCCAGACTGCCAGATCCCATACTGCCAGATCCCAGACTGTCAGATCCCAGACTGCCAGATCCCAGGCTCTCAGATCCCAGACTGCTAGATCCTGTGCTGCCAGATCCCAGACTGTCAGATCCCAGACTGCCAGATCCCAGGCTGCCAGATCCCAGACTGTCAGATCCCAGACTGTCAGACCCCAGGTTGCCAGATCCCAGACTGCCAGATCCCAGACTGTCAGATCCCAGGCTGCCAGATCGCAGGCTGCCAGATCCCAGACTGTCAGATCCCAGACTCTCAGATCCCAGACTGCCAGATCCCAGACTGTCAGATCCCAGACTGTCAGATCCTGTGCTGCCAGAACCCAGACTGTCAGATCCCAGACTGCCAGATCCCAGACTGTCAGATCCCAGACTGCCAGATCCCAGACTGTCAGATCCCAGACTGTCAGATCCCAGACTGCCAGATCCCAGGCTGCCAGCTCCCAGACTGTCAGATCCCAGGCTGTCAGATCCCAGACTGTCAGGTCCCAGACTGCCAGATCCCAGGCTGCCAGCTCCCAGACTGTCAGATCCCAGACTGCCAGATCCCAGACTGTCAGATCCCAGACTGCCAGATCCCAGACTGTCAGATCCCAGACTGTCAGATCCCAGACTGCCAGATCCCAGGCTGCCAGCTCCCAGACTGTCAGATCCCAGACTGTCAGATCCCAGGCTGTCAGATCCCAGACTGCCAGATCCCAGGCTCACAGATCCCAGACTCTCACATCCCAGACTGTCAGATCCCAGACTGCCAGTTCCCAGACTCTCAGATCCTAGACTGTCAGATCCCAGACTGCCAGATCCCAGAATGTCAAATCCTGTGCTGCCAGATCCCAGACTGCCAGATCCCAGACTGTCAGATCCCAGACTGTCAGATCCCAGGCTGCCAGATCCCCGACTGCCAGATCCCGTGCTGCCAGATCCCAGACTGCCAGATACCAGACTGTCAGATCCCAGACTGCCAGATCCCAGACTGCCAGATCCCAGACTGTCAGATCCCAGACTGTCAGATCCCAGACTGCCTGATCCCAGGCTCTCAGATCCCCGGCTGCCAGATCCTGTGCTGCCAGATCCCAGAATGTCAGATCCCAGACTGCCAGATCCCAGGCTGCCAGATCCCAGACTGTCAGATCCCAGGCTGCCAGATCGCAGGCTGCCAGATCCCAGACTGTCAGATCCCAGAATGTCAAATCCTGTGCTGCCAGATCCCAGGCTGCCAGATCCCAGACTGCCAGATCCCAGGCTGTCAGATCCCAGACTGTCAAAACCTGTGCTGCCAGATCCCAGACTGCCAGATCCCAGACTGTCAGATCCCAGGCTGTCAATGCCCAGACTGCCAGATCCCAGGCTGCCAGATCCCAGACTCTCAGATCCCAGACTGTCAGATCCCAGACTGTCAGATCCCAGGCTGTCAGATCCCAGACTGCCAGATCCCAGGCTCACAGATCCCAGACTCTCACATCCCAGACTGTCAGATCCCAGACTGCCAGATCCCAGACTCTCAGATCCCAGACTGTCAGATCCCAGACTGCCAGATCCCAGAATGTCAAATCCTGTGCTGCCAGATTCCAGACTGCCAGATCCCAGACTGTCAGATCCCAGGCTGCCAGATCCCCGGCTGCCAGATCCCATGCTGCCAGATCCCAGACTGCCAGATACCAGACTGTCAGATCCCAGACTGCCAGATCCCAGACTGCCAGATCCCAGACTGTCAGATCCCAGACTGCCAGATCCCAGGCTCTCAGATCCCAGACTGCTAGATCCTGTGCTGCCAGATCCCAGACTGTCAGATCCCAGACTGCCAGATCCCAGGCTGCCAGATCCCAGACTGTCAGATCCCAGACTGTCAGACCCCAGGTTGCCAGATCCCAGACTGCCAGATCCCAGACTGTCAGATCCCAGGCTGCCAGATCGCAGGCTGCCAGATCCCAGACTGTCAGATCCCAGACTCTCAGATCCCAGACTGCCAGATCCCAGACTGTCAGATCCCAGACTGTCAGATCCTGTGCTGCCAGAACCCAGACTGTCAGATCCCAGACTGCCAGATCCCAGACTGTCAGATCCCAGACTGCCAGATCCCAGACTGTCAGATCCCAGACTGTCAGATCCCAGACTGCCAGATCCCAGGCTGCCAGCTCCCAGACTGTCAGATCCCAGGCTGTCAGATCCCAGACTGTCAGGTCCCAGACTGCCAGATCCCAGGCTGCCAGCTCCCAGACTGTCAGATCCCAGACTGCCAGATCCCAGACTGTCAGATCCCAGACTGCCAGATCCCAGACTGTCAGATCCCAGACTGTCAGATCCCAGACTGCCAGATCCCAGGCTGCCAGCTCCCAGACTGTCAGATCCCAGACTGTCAGATCCCAGGCTGTCAGATCCCAGACTGCCAGATCCCAGGCTCACAGATCCCAGACTCTCACATCCCAGACTGTCAGATCCCAGACTGCCAGTTCCCAGACTCTCAGATCCTAGACTGTCAGATCCCAGACTGCCAGATCCCAGAATGTCAAATCCTGTGCTGCCAGATCCCAGACTGCCAGATCCCAGACTGTCAGATCCCAGACTGTCAGATCCCAGGCTGCCAGATCCCCGGCTGCCAGATCCCGTGCTGCCAGATCCCAGACTGCCAGATACCAGACTGTCAGATCCCAGACTGCCAGATCCCAGACTGCCAGATCCCAGACTGTCAGATCCCAGACTGTCAGATCCCAGACTGCCTGATCCCAGGCTCTCAGATCCCCGGCTGCCAGATCCTGTGCTGCCAGATCCCAGAATGTCAGATCCCAGACTGCCAGATCCCAGGCTGCCAGATCCCAGACTGTCAGATCCCAGGCTGCCAGATCGCAGGCTGCCAGATCCCAGACTGTCAGATCCCAGAATGTCAAATCCTGTGCTGCCAGATCCCAGGCTGCCAGATCCCAGACTGCCAGATCCCAGGCTGTCAGATCCCAGACTGTCAAAACCTGTGCTGCCAGATCCCAGACTGCCAGATCCCAGACTGTCAGATCCCAGGCTGTCAATGCCCAGACTGCCAGATCCCAGGCTGCCAGATCCCAGACTGTCAGATCCCAGATTGCCACAACCCTGGCTGCCAGATCCAAGACTGCCAGATCCCAGGCTGTCAGATCCCAGACTGCCAGATCCCAGGCTGCAAGATCCTAGACTGTCAGATCCCAGACTGTCAGATCCCAGACTGCCAGATCCCAGACTCTCAGATCCCAGACTGTCAGATCCCAGACTGCCAGATCCCAGACCGTCAGATCCCAGACTGTCAGATGCCAGACTCTCAGATCCCGTTCTGCCAGATCCCAGACTCTCAGATCCCAGACTGTCAGATCCCAGACTCTCAGATCCCAGACTGTCAGATTCCAGACTGCCAGATCTCAGACGGCCAGATCCCAGACTGTCAGATCGCAGGCTACCAGATCCCAGACTGCCAGATCCCAGACTCTCAGATCACAGGCTGCCAGATCCCAGGCTGCCAGATCCCAGACTCTCAGATCACAGGCTGCCAGATCCCAGGCTGCCAGATCCCAGACTGCCAGATCCCAGACTGTCAGATCCCAGACTCTCAGATCCCAGACTCTCAGATCCCAGACTGCCAGATCCCAGGCTCTCAGATCCCAGACTGTCCTCTCACGGGCTTCCAGATCCCAGACTCTCAGATCCCAGACTGCCAGATCCCAGGCTCTCAGATCCCAGACTGTCAGATCGCAGGCTACCAGATCCCAGACTGCCAGATCCCAGACTCTCAGATCACAGGCTGCCAGATCCCAGGCTGCCAGATCCCAGACTGCCAGATCCCAGACTGTCAGATCCCAGACTGCCAGATCCCAGACTCTCAGATCCCAGACTGCCAGATCCCAGGCTCTCAGATCCCAGACTGTCCTCTCACGGGCTTCCAGATCCCAGACTGTCAGATCCCAGACTGTCAGATCCCAGACTGTCAGATCCCGGGCTGACAGATCCCAGACTCTCAGATCCCAGACTCTCAGATCCCAGACTGTCAGATTCCAGACTGCCAGATCCCAGACTCTCAGATCCCAGAATGTCAGATCCCTGACTGCCAGATCCCAGACTGTCAAATCCTGTGCTGCCAGATCCCAGACTGCCAGATCCCAGACTGTCAGATCCCAGGCTGTCAATGCCCAGACTGCCAGATACCAGACTGTCAGATCCCAGACTGCCAGATCCCAGACTGTCAGATCCCAGACTGCCAGATCCCAGGCTCTCAGATCCCAGACTGCTAGATCCTGTGCTGCCAGATCCCAGACTGTCAGATCCCAGGCTGTCAGATCCCAGACTGCCAGATCCCAGGCTCACAGATCCCAGACTCTCACATCCCAGACTGTCAGATCCCAGACTGCCAGTTCCCAGACTCTCAGATCCCAGACTGTCAGATCCCAGACTGCCAGATCCCAGACTGTCAGATCCCGGACTGCCAGATCCCAGAATGTCAAATCCTGTGCTGCCAGATCCCAGACTGCCAGATCCCAGACTGTCAGATCCCAGACTGTCAGATCCCAGGCTGCCAGATCCCCGGCTGCCAGATCCCGTGCTGCCAGATCCCAGACTGCCAGATACCAGACTGTCAGATCCCAGACTCTCAGATCCCAGACTGCCAGATCCCAGACTGTCAGATCCCAGACTGTCAGATCCCAGACTGCCCGATCCCAGGCTCTCAGATCCCAGTCTGCCAGATCCCAGACTGTCAGATCCCAGACTGCCAGATCCCAGACTCTCAGATCCCGTGCTGCCAGATCCCAGACTCTCAGATCCCAGACTGTCAGATCCCAGACTGTCAGATCCCAGACTCTCAGATCTCAGACGGCCAGATCCCAGACTGTCAGATCCCAGGCTACCAGATCCCAGACTGCCAGATCCTGGGCTGCCAGATCCCAGACTGTCAGATCCCACACTCTCAGATCCCAGACTGCCAGATCCCAGACTCTCAGATCCCAGACTGTCAGATTCCAGACTGCCAGATCTCAGACGGCCAGATCCCAGACTGTCAGATCCCAGGCTACCAGATCCCAGACTGCCAGATTCCGGGCTGCCAGATCCCAGACTGTCAGATCCCACACTCTCAGATCCCAGACTGCCAGATCCCAGACTGCCAGATCCCAGACTCTCAGATCCCAGACTGTCAGATTCCAGACTGCCAGATCCCAGACTGTCAGATCCCAGACTGTCAGATCCCTGACTGCCAGATCCCGTGCTGCCAGATCCCAGACTGCCAAATCCCGTGCTGCGAGATCCCAGACTTTCAGATCCCAGGCTCACAGATCCCAGACTCTCACATCCCAGACTGTCAGATGCCAGACTCTCAGATCTCGTTCTGCAAGATCCGAGACTGTCAGATCCCAGACTGTCAGATCCCAGACTGCCAGATCCCAGACTCTCAGATCCCAGACTGTCAGATCCCAGACTGCCAGATCCCAGACTGTCAGATGCCAGACTCTCAGATCCTGTTCTGCCAGATCGCAGACTCTCAGATCCCAGACTGTCAGATCCCAGACTCTCAGATCCCAGACTGTCAGATTCCAGACTGCCAGATCCCAGACTGTCAGATCGCAGGCTACCAGATCCCAGACTGCCAGATCCCAGACTCTCAGATCACAGGCTGCCAGATCCCAGGCTGCCAGATCCCAGACTGCCAGATCCCAGACTGTCAGATCCCAGACTCTCAGATCCCAGACTCTCAGATCCCAGACTGCCAGATCCCAGGCTCTCAGATCTCAGACTGTCCTCTCACGGGCTTCCAGATCCCAGACTGTCAGATCCCAGACTGCCAGATCCCAGACTGTCAGATCCCGGGCTGACAGATCCCAGACTGTCAGATCCCAGACTCTCAGATCCCAGACTGTCAGATTCCAGACTGCCAGATCCCAGACTCTCAGATCCCAGAATGTCAGATCCCTGACTGCCAGATCCCAGGCTGCCAGCTCCCAGACTGTCAGATTCCAGACTGTCAGATCCCAGTCTGCCAGATCCCGTGCTGCCAGATCCCAGACTTTCAGATCCCAGGCTCACAGATCCCAGACTCTCACATCCCAGACTGTCAGAACCCAGACTCTCAGATCCCGTGCTGCCAGATCCCAGACTCTCAGATCCCAGACTGTCAGATCCCAGACTCTCAGATCCCAGACTGTCAGATTCCAGACTGCCAGATCCCAGACTGCCAGATCCCAGACTCTCAGATCCCAGACTGTCAGATCCCAGAAAGTGAGATCCCAGACTGTCAGATCCCAGGCTGCCAGATCCCAGACTCTCAGATCCCAGACTGTCAGATCCCAGACTGCCAGATCCCAGACTGTCATATCCCAGACTGCCAGATCCCAGAATGTCAAATCCTGTGCTGCCAGATCCCAGACTGCCAGATCCCAGACTCTCAGATCCCAGACTGTCAGATCCCAGACTGCCAGATCCCAGACTGTCATATCCCAGACTGCCAGATCCCAGGCTGCCAGATCCCGTGCTGCCAGATCCCAGGCTGTCAGATCCCAGACTGTCAAATCCTGTGCCGCCAGATCCCAGACTGCCAGATCCCAGACTGTCAGGTCCCAGATTGCCAGATCCCAGGCTGCCAGATCCCAGACTGCCAGATCCCAGGCTGTCAGATCCCAGACTGTCAAATCCTGTGCCGCCAGATCCCAGACTGCCAGATCCCAGACTGTCAGGTCCCAGATTGCCAGATCCCAGGCTGCCAGATCCCAGACTGCCAGATCCCAGGCTGTCAGATCCCAGACTGTCGAATCCTGTGCCGCCAGATCCCAGGCTGCCAGATCCCAGACTGTCAGATCCCAGATTGCCAGAACCCTGGCTGCCAGATCCAAGACTGCCAGATCCCAGGCTGTCAGATCCCAGACTGCCAGATCCCAGGCTGCCAGATCCCAGACTGCCAGATCCCAGGCTGTCAGATCCCAGACTGTCAAATCCTGTGCTTCCAGATCCCAGACTGCCAGATCCCAGACTGTCAGATCCCAGGCTGTCAATGCCCAGACTGCCAGATCCCAGGCTGCCAGATCCCAGACTGTCAGATCCCAGATTGCCAGAACCCTGGCTGCCAGATCCCAGACTGCCAGATCCCAGGCTGTCAGATCCCAGACTGCCAGATCCCAGGCTCACAGATCCCAGACTCTCACATCCCAGACTGTCAGATCCCAGACTGCCAGATCCCAGACTCTCAGATCCCAGACTGTCAGATCCCAGACTGCCAGATCCCAGAATGTCAAATCCTGTGCTGCCAGATTCCAGACTGCCAGATCCCAGACTGTCAGATCCCAGGCTGCCAGATCCCCGGCTGCCAGATCCCATGCTGCCAGATCCCAGACTGCCAGATACCAGACGGCCAGAAACCAGACTGCCAGATCCCAGACTGCCAGATCCCAGACTGTCAGATCCCAGACTGCCAGATCCCAGGCTCTCAGATCCCAGACTGCTAGATCCTGTGCTGCCAGATCCCAGACTGTCAGATCCCAGACTGCCAGATCCCAGGCTGCCAGATCCCAGACTGTCAGATCCCAGACTGTCAGACCCCAGGTTGCCAGATCCCAGACTGCCAGATCCCAGACTGTCAGATCCCAGGCTGCCAGATCGCAGGCTGCCAGATCCCAGACTGTCAGATCCCAGACTCTCAGATCCCAGACTGCCAGATCCCAGACTGTCAGATCCCAGACTGTCAGATCCTGTGCTTCCAGAACCCAGACTGTCAGATCCCAGACTGCCAGATCCCAGACTGTCAGATCCCAGACTGCCAGATCCCAGACTGTCAGATCCCAGACTGTCAGATCCCAGACTGCCAGATCCCAGGCTGCCAGCTCCCAGACTGCCAGATCCCAGACTGTCAGATCCCGTGCTGTCAGATCCCAGACTGCCAGTTCCCAGACTCTCAGATCCCAGACTGTCAGATCCCAGACTGCCAGATCCCAGAATGTCAAATCCTGTGCTGCCAGATCCCAGACTGCCAGATCCCAGACTGTCAGATCCCAGACTGTCAGATCCCAGGCTGCCAGATCCCCGGCTGCCAGATCCTGTGCTGCCAGATCCCAGACTGCCAGATACCAGACTGTCAGATCCCAGACTGCCAGATCCCAGACTGCCAGATCCCAGACTGTCAGATCCCAGACTGTCAGATCCCAGACTGCCTGATCCCAGGCTCTCAGATCCCCGGCTGCCAGATCCTGTGCTGCCAGATCCCAGAATGTCAGATCCCAGACTGCCAGATCCCAGGCTGCCAGATCCCAGACTGTCAGATCCCAGGCTGCCAGATCGCAGGCTGCCAGATCCCAGAATGTCAAATCCTGTGCTGCCAGATCCCAGGCTGCCAGATCCCAGATTGCCAGATCCCAGGCTGTCAGATCCCAGACTGTCAAATCCTGTGCTGCCAGATCCCAGACTGCCAGATCCCAGACTGTCAGATCCCAGGCTGTCAATGCCCAGACTGCCAGATCCCAGGCTGCCAGATCCCAGACTGTCAGATCCCAGATTGCCACAACCCTGGCTGCCAGATCCAAGACTGCCAGATCCCAGGCTGTCAGATCCCAGACTGCCAGATCCCAGGCTGCAAGATCCTAGACTGTCAGATCCCAGACTGTCAGATCCCAGACTGCCAGATCCCAGACTCTCAGATCCCAGACTGTCAGATCCCAGACTGCCAGATCCCAGACCGTCAGATCCCAGACTGTCAGATGCCAGACTCTCAGATCCCGTTCTGCCAGATCCCAGACTCTCAGATCCCAGACTGTCAGATCCCAGACTCTCAGATCCCAGACTGTCAGATTCCAGACTGCCAGATCTCAGACGGCCAGATCCCAGACTGTCAGATCGCAGGCTACCAGATCCCAGACTGCCAGATCCCAGACTGTCAGATCCCAGACTCTCAGATCCCAGACTCTCAGATCCCAGACTGCCAGATCCCAGGCTCTCAGATCCCAGACTGTCCTCTCACGGGCTTCCAGATCCCAGACTGTCAGATCCCAGACTGTCAGATCCCAGACTGTCAGATCCCGGGCTGACAGATCCCAGACTCTCAGATCCCAGACTCTCAGATCCCAGACTGTCAGATTCCAGACTGCCAGATCCCAGACTCTCAGATCCCAGAATGTCAGATCCCTGACTGCCAGATCCCAGACTGTCAAATCCTGTGCTGCCAGATCCCAGACTGCCAGATCCCAGACTGTCAGATCCCAGGCTGTCAATGCCCAGACTGCCAGATACCAGACTGTCAGATCCCAGACTGCCAGATCCCAGACTGCCAGATCCCAGACTGTCAGATCCCAGACTGCCAGATCCCAGGCTCTCAGATCCCAGACTGCTAGATCCTGTGCTGCCAGATCCCAGACTGTCAGATCCCAGGCTGTCAGATCCCAGACTGCCAGATCCCAGGCTCACAGATCCCAGACTCTCACATCCCAGACTGTCAGATCCCAGACTGCCAGTTCCCAGACTCTCAGATCCCAGACTGTCAGATCCCAGACTGCCAGATCCCAGACTGTCAGATCCCGGACTGCCAGATCCCAGAATGTCAAATCCTGTGCTGCCAGATCCCAGACTGCCAGATCCCAGACTGTCAGATCCCAGACTGTCAGATCCCAGGCTGCCAGATCCCCGGCTGCCAGATCCCGTGCTGCCAGATCCCAGACTGCCAGATACCAGACTGTCAGATCCCAGACTCTCAGATCCCAGACTGCCAGATCCCAGACTGTCAGATCCCAGACTGCCCGATCCCAGGCTCTCAGATCCCAGTCTGCCAGATCCCAGACTGTCAGATCCCAGACTGCCAGATCCCAGACTCTCAGATCCCGTGCTGCCAGATCCCAGACTCTCAGATCCCAGACTGTCAGATCCCAGACTGTCAGATCCCAGACTCTCAGATCTCAGACGGCCAGATCCCAGACTGTCAGATCCCAGGCTACCAGATCCCAGACTGCCAGATCCTGGGCTGCCAGATCCCAGACTGTCAGATCCCACACTCTCAGATCCCACACTCTCAGATCCCAGACTGCCAGATCCCAGACTCTCAGATCCCAGACTGTCAGATTCCAGACTGCCAGATCTCAGACGGCCAGATCCCAGACTGTCAGATCCCAGGCTACCAGATCCCAGACTGCCAGATTCCGGGCTGCCAGATCCCAGACTGTCAGATCCCACACTCTCAGATCCCAGACTCTCAGATCCCAGACTGCCAGATCCCAGACTCTCAGATCCCAGACTGTCAGATTCCAGACTGCCAGATCCCAGACTGTCAGATCCCAGACTGTCAGATCCCTGACTGCCAGATCCCGTGCTGCCAGATCCCAGACTGCCAAATCCCGTGCTGCGAGATCCCAGACTTTCAGATCCCAGGCTCACAGATCCCAGACTCTCACATCCCAGACTGTCAGATGCCAGACTCTCAGATCTCGTTCTGCCAGATCCCAGACTCTCAGATCCCAGACTGTCAGATCTCAGACGGCCAGATCCCAGACTGTCAGATCGCAGGCTACCAGATCCCAGACTGCCAGATCCCAGACTCTCAGATCACAGGCTGCCAGATCCCAGGCTGCCAGATCCCAGACTGCCAGATCCCAGACTGTCAGATCCGAGACTGCCAGATCCCAGACTGTCAGATCCCAGACTCTCAGATCCCAGACTCTCAGATCCCAGACTGCCAGATCCCAGGCTGTCGGATCCCAGGCTCTCAGATCCCAGACTGTCCTCTCACGGGCTTCCAGATCCCAGACTGTCAGATCCCAGACTGCCAGATCCCAGACTGTCAGACCCCGGGCTGACAGATCCCAGACTGTCAGATCCCAGACTCTCAGATCCCAGACTGTCAGATTCCAGACTGCCAGATCCCAGACTCTCAGATCCCAGAATGTCAGATCCCTGACTGCCAGATCCCAGGCTGCCAGCTCCCAGACTGTCAGATTCCAGACTGTCAGATCCCAGTCTGCCAGATCCCGTGCTGCCAGATCCCAGACTCTCACATCCCAGACTGTCAGATCCCAGACTCTCAGATCCCGTGCTGCCAGATCCCAGACTCTCAGATCCCAGACTGTCAGATCCCAGACTCTCAGATCCCAGACTGTCAGATTCCAGACTGCCAGATCCCAGACTGCCAGATCCCAGACTGTCAGATCCCAGACTGTCAGATCCCAGAAAGTGAGATCCCAGACTGTCAGATCCCAGGCTACCAGATCCCAGACTGTCAGATCCCAGACTCTCAGATCCCAGACTGTCAGATCCCAGAAAGTGAGATCCCAGACTGTCAGATCCCAGGCTGCCAGATCCCAGACTCTCAGATCCCAGACTGTCAGATCCCAGACTGCCAGATCCCAGACTGTGAGATCCCAGACTGCCAGATCCCAGAATGTCAAATCCTGTGCTGCCAGATCCCAGACTGTCAGATCCCAGACTGTCAGATCCCAGACTGTCAAATCCCAGGCTGCCAGATCCCAGGCTGCCAGATCCCGTGCTGCCAGATCCCAGGCTGTCAATGCCCAGACTGCCAGATCCCAGGCTGCCAGATCCCAGACTGTCAGATCCCAGATTGCCAGAACCCTGGCTGCCAGATCCAAGACTGACAGATCCCAGGCTGTCAGATCCAAGACTGACAGATCCCAGACTGTCAGATCCCAGACTGTCAGGTCCCAGATTGCCAGATCCCAGGCTGCCAGATCCCAGACTGCCAGATCCCAGGCTGTCAATGCCCAGACTGCCAGATCCCAGGCTGCCAGATCCCAGACTGTCAGATCCCAGATTGCCAGAACCCTGGCTGCCAGATCCAAGACTGACAGATCCCAGGCTGTCAGATCCCAGACTGTCAGATCGCAGACTGCCAGATCCCAGACTGTCAGATCCCAGATTGCCAGAACCCTGGCTGCCAGATCCCACGCTGCAAGATCCGAGACTGTCAGATCCCAGACTGTCAGATCGCAGACTGCCAGATCCCAGACTGTCAGATGCCAGACTCTCAGATCCCGTTCTGCCAGATCCCAGACTCTCAGATCCCAGACTGTCAGATCCCAGACTCTCAGATCCCAGACTGTCAGATTCCAGACTGCCAGATCTCAGATGGCCAGATCCCAGACTGTCAGATCGCAGGCTACCAGATCCCAGACTGCCAGATCCCAGACTCTCAGATCACAGGCTGCCAGATCCCAGGCTGCCAGATCCCAGACTGCCAAATCCCAGACTGTCAGATCCCAGACTCTCAGATCCCAGACTCTCAGATCCCAGACTGCCAGATCCCAGGCTCTCAGATCCCAGACTGTCCTCTCACGGGCTTCCAGATCCCAGACTGTCAGATCCCAGACTGCCAGATCCCAGACTGTCAGATCCCGGGCTGACAGATCCCAGACTGTCAGATCCCAGACTCTCAGATCCCAGACTGTCAGATTCCAGACTGCCAGATCCCAGACTCTCAGATCCCAGAATGTCAGATCCCTGACTGCCAGATCCCAGGCTGCCAGCTCCCAGACTGTCAGATCCCAGTCTGCCAGATCCCGTGCTGCCAGATCCCAGACTTTCAGATCCCAGGCTCACAGATCCCAGACTCTCACATCCCAGACTGTCAGATCCCAGACTCTCAGATCCCGTGCTGCCAGATCCCAGACTCTCAGATCCCAGACTGTCAGATCCCAGACTCTCAGATCCCAGACTGTCAGATTCCAGACTGCCAGATCCCAGACTGCCAGATCCCAGACTGTCAGAACCCAGGCTACCAGATCCCAGACTGTCAGATCCCAGACTCTCAGATCCCAGACTGTCAGATCCCAGAAAGTGAGATCCCAGACTGTCAGATCCCAGGCTGCCAGATCCCAGACTCTCAGATCCCAGACTGTCAGATCCCAGACTGCCAGATCCCAGACTGTCAGATCCCAGACTGCCAGATCCCAGAATGTCAAATCCTGTGCTGCCAGATCCCAGACTGTCAGATCCCAGACTGTCAGATCCCAGACTGTCAATTCCCAGGCTGCCAGATCCCAGGCTGCCAGATCCCGTGCTGCCAGATCCCAGGCTGCCTGATCCCAGACTGCCAGATCCCAGGCTGTCAGATCCCAGACTGTCAAATCCTGTGCCGCCAGATCCCAGACTGCCAGATCCCAGACTGTCAGATCCCAGGCTGTCAATGCCCAGACTGCCAGATCCCAGGCTGCCAGATCCCAGACTGTCAGATCCCAGATTGCCAGAACCCTGGCTGCCAGATCCAAGACTGCCAGATCCCAGGCTGTCAGATCCCAGACTGCCAGATCCCAGGCTGCCAGATCCCAGACTGCCAGATCCCAGGCTGTCAGATCCCAGACTGTCAAATCCTGTGCTGCCAGATCCCAGACTGCCAGATCCCAGACTGTCAGATCCCAGGCTGTCAATGCCCAGACTGCCAGATCCCAGGCTGCCAGATCCCAGACTGTCAGATCCCAGATTGCCAGAACCCTGGCTGCCAGATCCAAGACTGCCAGATCCCAGGCTGTCAGATCCCAGACTGCCAGATCCCAGGCTGCAAGATCCTAGTCTGTCAGATCCCAGACTGTCAGATCCCAGACTGCCAGATCCCAGACTCTCAGATCCCAGACTGTCAGATCCCAGACTGCCAGATCCCAGACTGTCAGATCCCAGACTGTCAGATGCCAGACTCTCAGATCCCGTTCTGCCAGATCCCAGACTCTCAGATCCCAGACTGTCAGATCCCAGACTCTCAGATCCCAGACTGTCAGATTCCAGACTGCCAGATCTCAGACGGCCAGATCCCAGACTGTCAGATCGCAGGCTACCAGATCCCAGACTGCCAGATCCCAGACTGTCAGATCGCAGGCTACCAGATCCCAGACTGCCAGATCCCAGACTCTCAGATCACAGGCTGCCAGATCCCAGACTGCCAGATCCCAGACTGCCAGATCCCAGACTGTCAGATCCCATACTCTCAGATCCCAGACTCTCAGATCCCAGACTGCCAGATCCCAGGCTCACAGATCCCAGACTGTCCTCTCACGGGCTTCCAGATCCCAGACTGTCAGATCCCAGACTGCCAGATCCCAGACTGTCAGATTCCAGACTGCCAGATCTCAGACGGCCAGATCCCAGACTGTCAGATCGCAGGCTACCAGATCCCAGACTGCCAGATCCCAGACTCTCAGATCACAGGCTGCCAGATCCCAGGCTGCCAGATCCCAGACTGCCAGATCCCAGACTGTCAGATCCCAGACTCTCAGATCCCAGACTCTCAGATCCCAGACTGCCAGATCCCAGGCTCTCAGATCCCAGACTGTCCTCTCACGGGCTTCCAGATCCCAGACTGTCAGATCCCAGACTGTCAGATCCCAGACTGTCAGATCCCGGGCTGACAGATCCCAGACTCTCAGATCCCAGACTCTCAGATCCCAGACTGTCAGATTCCAGACTGCCAGATCCCAGACTCTCAGATCCCAGAATGTCAGATCCCTGACTGCCAGATCCCAGACTGTCAAATCCTGTGCTGCCAAATCCCAGACTGCCAGATCCCAGACTGTCAGATCCCAGGCTGTCAATGCCCAGACTGCCAGATCCCAGACTGTCAGATCCCAGATTGCCAGAACCCTGGCTGCCAGATCCAAGACTGCCAGATCCCAGGCTGTCAGATCCCAGACTGCCAGATCCCAGGCTGCACGATCCTAGACTGTCAGATCCCAGACTGTCAGATCGCAGACTGCCAGATCCCAGACTCTCAGATCCCAGACTGTCATATCCCAGACTGTCAGATGCCAGACTCTCAGATCCCGTTCTGCCAGTTCCCAGGCTGTCAGATCCCAGACTGCCAGATCCCAGGCTGCAAGATCCTAGACTGTCAGATCCCAGACTGTCAGATCCCAGACTGTCAGATCCCAGACTCTCACATCCCAGACTCTCAGATCCCAGACTGTCAGATCCCAGACTCTCAGATCCCAGACTGTCAGATTCCAGACTGCCAGATCTCAGACGGCCAGATCCCAGACTGTCAGATCTCAGGCTACCAGATCCCAGACTGCCAGATCCCAGACTCTCAGATCACAGGCTGCCAGATCCCAGGCTGCCAGATCCCAGACTGCCAGATCCCAGACTGTCAGATCCCAGACTCTCAGATCCCAGACTCTCAGATCCCAGACTGTCCTCTCACGGGCTTCCAGATCCCAGACTGTCAGATCCCAGACTGTCAGATCCCAGACTGTCAGATCCCGGGCTGATAGATCCCAGACTGTCAGATCCCAGACTCTCAGATCCCAGACTGTCAGATTCCAGACTGCCAGATCCCAGACTCTCAGATCCAGAATGTCAGATCCCTGACTGCCAGATCCCAGGCTGCCAGCTCCCAGACTGTCAGATTCCAGACTGTCAGATCCCAGTCTGCCAGATCCCGTGCTGCCAGATCCCAGACTTTCAGATCCCGTGCTGCCAGATCCCAGACTCTCAGATCCCAGACTGTCCGATTCCAGACTGCCAGATCCCAGACTGTCAGATTCCAGACTGCCAGATCCCAGACTGCCAGATCCCAGACTCCTGATGAAGGGCTTTTGCCCGAAACGTCGATTTTGCCTGTCCTCGGATGCTGCCTGAATTGCTGTGCTCTTCCAGCACCACTGATCCAGATGTCAGAACCCAGGCTACCAGATCCCAGACTGTCAGATCCCAGACTCTCAGATCCCAGACTGTCAGATCCCAGAAAGTGAGATCCCAGACTGTCAGATCCCAGGCTGCCAGATCCCAGACTGCCAGATCCCAGACTGTCAGATCCCAGACTGCCAGATCCCAGACTGTCAGATCCCAGACTCTCAGATCCCAGACTCTCAGATCCCAGACTGCCAGATCCCAGGCTCTCAGATCCCAGACTGTCCTCTCACGGGCTTCCAGATCCCAGACTGTCAGATCCCAGACTGCCAGATCCCAGACTGTCAGATCCCAGACTCTCAGATCCCAGGCTGCCAGCTCCCAGACTGTCAGATTCCAGACTGTCAGATCCCAGTCTGCCAGATCCCGTGCTGCCAGATCCCAGACTTTCAGATCCCAGGCTCACAGATCCCAGACTCTCACATCCCAGACTGTCAGATCCCAGACTCTCAGATCCCGTGCTGCCAGATCCCAGACTCTCAGATCCCAGACTGCCAGATCCCAGACTCTCAGATCCCAGACTGTCAGATTCCAGACTGCCAGATCCCAGACTGCCAGATCCTAGACTGTCAGAACCCAGGCTACCAGATCCCAGACTGTCAGATCCCAGACTCTCAGATCCCAGACTGTCAGATCCCAGAAAGTGAGATCCCAGACTGTCAGATCCCAGGCTGCCAGATCCCAGACTCTCAGATCCCAGACTGTCAGATCCCAGACTGCCAGATCCCAGACTGTCAGATCCCAGACTGCCAGATCCCAGAATGTCAAATCCTGTGCTGCCAGATCCCAAACTGTCAGATCCCAGACTGTCAGATCCCAGACTGTCAAATCCCAGGCTGCCAGATCCCAGGCTGCCAGATCCCGTGCTGCCAGATCCCAGGCTGTCAGATCCCAGACTGTCAGATCCCAGACTGTCAGGTCCCAGATTGCCAGATCCCAGGCTGCCAGATCCCAGACTGCCAGATCCCAGGCTGTCAGATCCCAGACTGTCAAATCCTGTGCTGCCAGATCCCAGACTGCCAGATCCCTGACTGTCAGATCCCAGGCTGTCAATGCCCAGACTGCCAGATCCCAGGCTGCCAGATCCCAGACTGTCAGATCCCAGATTGCCAGAACCCTGGCTGCCAGATCCAAGACTGCCAGATCCCAGGCTGTCAGATCCCAGACTGCCAGATCCCAGGCTGCAAGATCCGAGACTGTCAGATCCCAGACTGTCAGATCCCAGACTGCCAGATCCCAGACTGTCAGATCCCAGACTGTCAGATCCCAGACTGCCAGATCCCAGACTCTCTGATCCCAGACTGTCAGATCCCAGACTGCCAGATCCCAGACTGTCAGATGCCAGACTCTCAGATCCCGTTCTGCCAGATCCCAGACTGTCAGATCCCAGACTCTCAGATCCCAGACTGTCAGATCCCAGACTCTCAGATCCCAGACTGTCAGATTCCAGACTGCCAGATCTCAGACGGCCAGATCCCAGACTGTCAGATCGCAGGCTACCAGATCCCAGACTGCCAGATCCCAGACTCTCAGATCACAGGCTGCCAGATCCCAGACTGCCAGATCCCAGACTGTCAGATCTCAGACTCTCAGATCCCAGACTGCCAGATCCCAGGCTCTCAGATCCCAGACTGTCCTCTCACGGGCTTCCAGATCCCAGACTGTCAGATCCCAGACTGCCAGATCCCAGACTGTCAGATCCTAGGCTGACAGATCCCAGACTGTCAGATCCCAGACTCTCAGATCCCAGACTGTCAGATTCCAGACTGCCAGATCCCAGACTCTCAGATCCAGAATGTCAGATCCCTGACTGCCAGATCCCAGGCTGCCAGCTCCCAGACTGTCAGATTCCAGACTGTCAGATCCCAGTCTGCCAGATCCCGTGCTGCCAGATCCCAGACTTTCAGATCCCGTGCTGCCAGATCCCAGACTCTCAGATCCCAGACTGTCCGATTCCAGACTGTCAGATCCCAGACTGTCAGATTCCAGACTGCCAGATCCCAGACTGCCAGATCCCAGACTCCTGATGAAGGGCTTTTGCCCGAAACGTCGATTTTGCCTGTCCTCGGATGCTGCCTGAATTGCTGTGCTCTTCCAGCACCACTGATCCAGATGTCAGAACCCAGGCTACCAGATCCCAGACTGTCAGATCCCAGACTCTCAGATCCCAGACTGTCAGATCCCAGAAAGTGAGATCCCAGACTGTCAGATCCCAGGCTGCCAGATCCCAGACTGCCAGATCCCAGACTGTCAGATCCCAGACTGCCAGATCCCAGACTGTCAGATCCCAGACTCTCAGATCCCAGACTCTCAGATCCCAGACTGCCAGATCCCAGGCTCTCAGATCCCAGACTGTCCTCTCACGGGCTTCCAGATCCCAGACTGTCAGATCCCAGACTGCCAGATCCCAGACTGTCAGATCCCAGACTCTCAGATCCCAGGCTGCCAGCTCCCAGACTGTCAGATTCCAGACTGTCAGATCCCAGTCTGCCAGATCCCGTGCTGCCAGATCCCAGACTTTCAGATCCCAGGCTCACAGATCCCAGACTCTCACATCCCAGACTGTCAGATCCCAGACTCTCAGATCCCGTGCTGCCAGATCCCAGACTCTCAGATCCCAGACTGCCAGATCCCAGACTCTCAGATCCCAGACTGTCAGATTCCAGACTGCCAGATCCCAGACTGCCAGATCCCAGACTGTCAGAACCCAGGCTACCAGATCCCAGACTGTCAGATCCCAGACTCTCAGATCCCAGACTGTCAGATCCCAGAAAGTGAGATCCCAGACTGTCAGATCCCAGGCTGCCAGATCCCAGACTCTCAGATCCCAGACTGTCAGATCCCAGACTGCCAGATCCCAGACTGTCAGATCCCAGACTGCCAGATCCCAGAATGTCAAATCCTGTGCTGCCAGATCCCAGACTGTCAGATCCCAGACTGTCAGATCCCAGACTGTCAAATCCCAGGCTGCCAGATCCCAGGCTGCCAGATCCCGTGCTGCCAGATCCCAGGCTGCCAGATACCAGACTGTCAGATCCCAGACTGTCAGGTCCCAGATTGCCAGATCCCAGGCTGCCAGATCCCAGGCTGCCAGATCCCAGACTGCCAGATCCCAGGCTTCCAGATCCCAGGCTGTCAGATCCCAGACTGTCAAATCCTGTGCTGCCAGATCCCAGACTGCCAGATCCCAGACTGTCAGATCCCAGGCTGTCAATGCCCAGACTGCCAGATCCCAGGCTGCCAGATCCCAGACTGTCAGATCCCAGATTGCCAGAACCCTGGCTGCCAGATCCAAGACTGACAGATCCCAGGCTGTCAGATCCCAGACTGCCAGATCCCAGGCTGCAAGATCCGAGACTGTCAGATCCCAGACTGTCAGATCCCAGACTGCCAGATCCCAGACTGTCAGATCCCAGACTGTCAGCTCCCAGACTGCCAGATCCCAGACTGTCAGATGCCAGACTCTCAGATCCCGTTCTGCCAGATCCCAGACTGTCAGATCCCAGACTCTCAGATCCCAGACTGTCAGATCCCAGACTCTCAGATCCCAGACTGTCAGATTCCAGACTGCCAGATCTCAGATGGCCAGATCCCAGACTGTCAGATCGCAGGCTACCAGATCCCAGACTGCCAGATCCCAGACTCTCAGATCACAGGCTGCCAGATCCCAGACTGCCAGATCCCAGACTGTCAGATCCCAGACTCTCAGATCCCAGACTGCCAGATCCCAGGCTCTCAGATCCTAGACTGTCCTCTCACGGGCTTCCAGATCCCAGACTGTCAGATCCCAGACTGCCAGATCCCAGACTGTCAGATCCCGGGCTGACAGATCCCAGACTGTCAGATCCCAGACTCTCAGATCCCAGACTGTCAGATTCCAGACTGCCAGATCCCAGACTCTCAGATCCCAGAATGTCAGATCCCTGACTGTCAGATCCCAGACTGCCAGATCCCAGACTGTCAGATCCCGGGCTGACAGATCCCAGACTGTCAGATCCCAGACTCTCAGATCCCAGACTGTCAGATTCCAGACTGCCAGATCCCAGACTCTCAGATCCCAGACTGCCAGATCCCAGGCTGCCAGCTCCCAGACTGTCAGATTCCAGACTGTCAGATCCCAGTCTGCCAGATCCCGTGCTGCCAGATCCCAGACTTTCAGATCCCAGGCTCACAGATCCCAGACTCTCACATCCCAGACTGTCAGATCCCAGACTCTCAGATCCCGTGCTGCCAGATCCCAGACTCTCAGATCCCAGACTGACAGATCCCAGACTCTCAGATCCCAGACTGTCAGATTCCAGACTGCCAGATCCCAGACTGCCAGATCCCAGACTGTCAGAACCCAGGCTACCAGATCCCAGACTGTCAGATCCCAGAAAGTGAGATCCCAGACTGTCAGATCCCAGGCTGCCAGATCCCAGACTCTCAGATCCCAGACTGCCAGATCCCAGACTATCAGATCCCAGACTCCCAGATCCCAGACTGTCAGATCCCAGAAAGTGAGATCCCAGACTGTCAGATCCCAGGCTGCCAGATCCCAGACTCTCAGATCCCAGACTGTCAGATCCCAGACTGCCAGATCCCAGACTGTCAGATCCCAGACTGCCAGATCCCAGAATGTCAAATCCTGTGCTGCCAGATCCCAGACTGTCAGATCCCAGACTGTCAGATCCCAGACTGTCAAATCCCAGGCTGCCAGATCCCAGGCTGCCAGATCCCGTGCTGCCAGATCCCAGGCTGCCAGATACCAGACTGTCAGATCCCAGACTGTCAGGTCCCAGATTGCCAGATCCCAGGCTGCCAGATCCCAGACTGCCAGATCCCAGGCTGTCAGATCCCAGACTGTCAAATCCTGTGCTGCCAGATCCCAGACTGCCAGATCCCAGACTGTCAAATCCCAGGCTGTCAATGCCCAGACTGCCAGATCCCAGGCTGCCAGATCCCAGACTGTCAGATCCCAGATTGCCAGAACCCTGGCTGCCAGATCCAAGACTGCCAGATCCCAGGCTGCCAGATCCCAGACTGCCAGATCCCAGGCTGTCAGATCCCAGACTGTCAAATCCTGTGCTGCCAGATCCCAGACTGCCAGATCCCAGACTGTCAGATCCCAGGCTGTCAATGCCCAGACTGCCAGATCCCAGGCTGCCAGATCCCAGACTGTCAGATCCCAGATTGCCAGAACCCTGGCTGTCAGATCCCAGACTGCCAGATACCAGGCTGCAAGATCCTAGACTGTCAGATCCCAGACTGTCAGATCCCAGACTGCCAGATCCCAGACTCTCAGATCCCAGACTGTCAGATCCCAGACTGCCAGATCCCAGACTGTCAGATCCCAGACTGTCAGATGCCAGACTCTCAGATCCCGTTCTGCCAGATCCCAGACTCTCAGATCCCAGACTGTCAGATCCCAGACTCTCAGATCCCAGACTGTCAGATTCCAGACTGCCAGATCTCAGACGGCCAGATCCCTGACTGTCAGATCGCAGGCTACCAGATCCCAGACTGCCAGATCCCAGACTCTCAGATCCCAGACTGCCAGATCCCAGACTGTCAGATCCCAGACTCTCAGATCTCAGACTCTCAGATCCCAGACTGCCAGATCCCAGGCTCTCAGATCCCAGACTGTCCTCTCACGGGCTTCCAGATCCCAGACTGTCAGATCCCAGACTGTCAGATCCCAGACTGTCAGATCCCGGGCTGACAGATCCCAGACTGTCAGATCCCGGGCTGACAGATCCCAGACTGTCAGATCCAAGACTGCCAGATCCCAGACTGTCAGATCCCAGACTGCCAGATCCCAGAATGTCAAATCCTGTGCTGCCAGATCCCAGACTGTCAGATCCCAGACTGTCAGATCCCAGACTGTCAAATCCCAGGCTGCCAGATCCCAGGCTGCCAGATCCCGTGCTGCCAGATCCCAGACTGTCAGATCCCTGACTGCCAGATCCCAGGCTGCCAGCTCCCAGACTGTCAGATTCCAGACTGTCAGATCCCAGTCTGCCAGATCCCGTGCTGCCAGATCCCAGACTTTCAGATCCCAGACTCTCAGATCCCGTTCTGCCAGATCCCAGACTCTCAGATCCCAGTCTGCCAGATCCCGGGCTGCCAGATCCCAGACTCTCAGATCCCAGACTGTCAGATTCCAGACTCTCAGATCCCAGACTGTCAGATCCCAGACTCTCAGATCCCAGACTGTCAGATTCCAGACTGCCAGATCCCAGACTGCCAGATCCCAGACTGTCAGAACCCAGGCTACCAGATCCCAGACTGCCAGATCCCAGACTTTCAGATCCCAGACTCTCAGATCCCGTGCTGCCAGATCCCAGACTCTCAGATCCCAGACTGTCAGATCCCAGACTCTCAGATCCCAGACTGTCAGATTCCAGACTGCCAGATCCCAGACTGCCAGATCCCAGACTGTCAGAACCCAGGCTACCAGATCCCAGACTGTCAGATCCCAGACTCTCAGATCCCAGACTGTCAGATCCCAGAAAGTGAGATCCCAGACTGTCAGATCCCAGACTGCCAGATCCCAGACTGCCAGATCCCAGACTGCCAGATCCCAGGCTGAAACCATGTCAGACTGAGACCCATTGAAGGGTGAAGCTGGTGAATGTGACAAGATTCGAATGAGAGGCAGTGGATGGTTGGCTGGCGGATAGCACTGATGGGCCGTGGGTACAGATGGATGTATACAGAAACCCACACAGACTCTTCACTGTCACTGGGTCAGAATCCTGAAATTCCCTCCCTCAGGACATTGTGGGTCTACCCACAGCACGTGGACAGCAGCGGTTCAAGTAGGCAGCTCACCCCCACCTTCTCAAGGGGCAACTAGGGACGGGCAATAAATGCTGGCTGAGTCAGCAACACTCTTATCCTGTGAATGAGTAAAAGGAAGATAAACTGACATGCACACAGAGAAACACATACATATACCAGACATCCATGTAAACAAATGTGTGTTATCAGGAGAGCACTGCCTCATGAGGGGAGCTGCGATTTGACAGATTGAGTGCTCCCAGCAGGCTGGCCTGTCACATTGCACATTACTTGTTCAAACACGCAGTGTATTCACATCTGGCAAGCTGCCCTTTCACCACTCACACAGCAACCACAGTCAGAGCCAACATCAATATTTTGCTGACATGTTTTGGCTCCAGGGGAACTAGCGCAGTCAACAAAGCTGGCCCCAGTCCATTTGTTTCTGTATTCTGGTGATCACTATCTGTCTCCCAGTATCTCCACCTCACTCGCTCTCTATCTGTCTTACTCTCTCCATCCCTTCTGCTGCTAACATGATTTCAGTTACAGCCTAATGGATGGTAACCCACTCTGGTGAAAGCACCTCACCTTTCGATCCAACAAACCCGTTTCCGGTTTTATGCCCATTCCCCTGTGCCCCACAATCCCACAGTCCCCGTCACCTTCAACCCCTTTACCCAGTCACACTTGCCCCTGCCCATGGCTCTGACACTATCAGCTCGTTCTGTCAGGTCAGTTCCAGAATATCCTCAGGGTACAACGACGTGGCAGCAAACTGGACACCCATTCCTGCTGAAAGGGTGGTTTCCCACAAGGCGTGAGGTCATTGAAGAGTTTCTGAAGGTCTTTTTGTTTTTGATGAATGGATCAGGAGGACAAAGGTCTCCAAAATAACACAGTGGCCTTGAGCAGAGGCCTGGACAGGAGGCTGGTTGCTAGGTGACACTGGGCAGAATCTGAGCGTGTATTTGGTGAAGTGTGAGTCGGGTTGTGTTTGTGGGGGGCAGGTTTTAGACGCTGAGTCGGTTTTCCTGTTGGATCTCACCAAACGTCCCACATTAATTGGCATCCCATCCCTCGCGGTGACATCTTTAACCAGACACCGTTTCCGTAGCAACTCGCTGCTCAGTGGAGATTCCCCCAAAGACCAGCATCCCTTGCAGACACGACATCTTCCAAATCCCATTGTCCATCCATCCCCAGGCAGGTCACCACCTGGACACTGTGCTGCTCGACTGTGGAAGGCTTCAGGAGAGAAGGGGGATGTTTCTCTGGGAGTAACCCTCCAGGGTGGACTGTTGGAGAGGGGGGAGGATTCTCTGGGGACAAGGCCGTGCCAGTCTGGTCTGAGATCTCCTCCTGAGTTAGTGTCACCTCCAGAGTGATGAGGTTTGGGATGGAGGACTCCAGTGCGGCAGGCAGGGTCACAGCCACTCCCTGCTCTCCAGACCCTCACCCTGAGCCGGGCCCACAGACCCCAGCTCCATACTGTCTGACACACAGAGCACCCAGCGGCACAACAGCTTCCCACCCTCACGCCCTCCACATGCACCCCCACACCCCTCACCCCCTCACCCCTCACCCCACACCCCTCACCCCACGCCCCTCACCCCCACACCCCTCACCCCACACCCCTCACCCCCTCACCCCTCACCCCACACCCCTCACCCCCACACCCCTCACCCCACACCCCTCACCCCCACACCCCTCACCCCCACGCCCCTCACCCCCACACCCCTCACCCCCTCACCCCTCACCCCACACCCCTCACCCCCACGCCCCTCACCCCCACACCCCTCACCCCACACCCCTCACCCCCTCACCCCTCACCCCCACACCCCTCACCCCCTCACCCCTCACCCCACACCCCTCACCCCACGCCCCTCACCCCCACACCCCTCACCCCACACCCCTCACCCCCTCACCCCTCACCCCACACCCCTCACCCCCACACCCCTCACCCCCACACCCCTCACCCCCACACCCCTCACCCCACACCCCTCACCCCCACACCCCTCACCCCCACACCCCTCACCCCCACGCCCCTCACCCCCACACCCAGCATGCCCTCACCCCTCACCCCTCATCCCCACACCCCTCACCCCTCACCCCTCACCCCCACACCCCTCACCCCCACACCCCTCACCCCACACCCCGCATGCACTCACCCCTCACCCCCACACCCCTCACCCCACACCCCTCACCCCACACCCCTCACCCCACACCCCTCACCCCCACACCCCGCATGCCCTCACCCCTCACCCCTCATCCCCACACCCCTCACCCCTCACCCCTCACCCCCACGCCCCTCACCCCTTATCCCCTCACCCCTCACCCCCACGCCCCTCACCCCCACACCCCGCATGCCCTCCCCCTCACCCCTTATCCCCACATCCCTCACCCCTCACCCCTCACCCCCACGCCCCTCACCCCTCACCCCGCACACTCCCACACCCCTCACCCCTCACCCCGCACACCCCCACACCCCTCACCCCTCACCCCCTTACCCCCTCACCCCTCACCCCTCATCCCCACACCCCTCATCCCCACACCCCTCACCCCTCACCCTGCACCCCCCACACCCCTCACCCCTCACCCCGCACACCCCCACATCCCTCACCCCACACCCTCTCACCCCCACACCCCTCACCCCTCACCCCCTCACCCCCACACCCCTCACACCTCACCCCCTCACCCCGCACACCCCTCACCCCCCACCCCCTCACCCCTCACCCCGCACACCCCACGCTCCTCACCCCTCACCCCCTCACCCCTCACCCCTCACCCCGCACACCCCCACACCCTCACCCCTCACCCCCTCACCCCTCACCCCTCACCCCGCACACCCCCACACCTCTCACCCCGCACACCCTCACCCCTCAACACTCACCCCGCACACCCCCACAACCCTCACCCCTCACCCCTCACCCCCTCACCCCTCACCCCACACCCCGCACACTCCCACACCCCTTACGTCCACACCCCGCACACCCCCGCACACCCCCACACCCCACATCCCTCACCTCTCACCCCCTCACCCCCTCACCCCTCACCCCTCACCCCGCACACCCCGCACACCCCCACACCCCTCACCCCCACACTCCACACCCCTCACCCACACCCCTCACCCCGCACACCTCCGCACAACCCCGCACCCCTCACACCCACCCCCACCACTCACCCCCACACCCCACACCCCACACCCCGCACACCCCCACACCTCTCACCCCGCACACCCTCACCCCTCAACACTCACCCCGCACAACCCCACACCCCTCACCCCTCACCCCTTATCCCCTCACCCCTCACCCCCCCCACCCTCACCCCTCACCCCTCATCCCACACCCCTTACGTCCACACCCCGCACACCCCCGCACCCCCACACACACCACACCCCTCACCTCTCACCCCCTCATCCCCTCACCCCTCACCCCTCACCCCGCACACCCCCGCACACCCCCACACCCCTCATCCCCGCACACCCCCGCACACCCCCTCACCCCTCACCCCGCACACCCCCGCACACCCCCACACCCCTCACCCCCGCACCCCGCACACCCCTACACCCCTCACCCCTCAACCCCTCACCCCTACACCCCTCACCCCTCACCCCCTCACCCCCACACCCCTCACCCCTCACCCCCTCACCCCCACACCCACACACCCCTCACCCCTCACCCTCACACCCCTCACCCCCACACACCGATACCCCACACCTGCACACCCTTCACCCCCTCACTCCCACACCCCTCACCCCTCACCCCAACACCCCTCACCTCCCTAACATCCTCACCCCTCACCCCCTCACCCCCACACCCCTCACCCCTCACCCCCGCACACCCCACACCCCTCACCCCCTCACCCCACACCCCTCACCCCTCACCCCACACCCCCACACCCTGCACACTCCCACACGCGCACACCCCCACACCCCTCACCCCCTCACCCCTCACCCCGTCACCCCCACACCCCTCACCCCCGCACACCCCACACCCCTCACCCCCTCACCCCACACCCCTCACCCCTCACCCCTCACCCCCACACCCTGCACACTCCCACACCCGCACACCCCCACACTCCTCACCCCCTCACTCCTCACCCCGTCACCCCCACATCCCTCACCCCCGCCACCCCACACCCCTCACCCCCCCACCCCTCACCCCCACACCTCACACACCCCCACACCCTGCACACCCCCACACCCCTCACCCCTCACCCCCCTCACCCCCATATCCCTCACCTCTCATCCCCATGCCCCCACACCGTACACACCCCCACACCTACAAACCACACACACCCCCATACCCCTCACACCCCTCACCCCCACACCCCACACACCCCCACACCACCACACCCCACACACCCCCACACCACTCACCCCTCACCACCCACACCCCTACACTCCTCACCCCTCACCCCCTCACCCCCACACCCCTCACCCCCTCAGCCCCACACCCCTCACCCCTCACCCCTGCACCCCCACACCCCTCACCCCCACACCCCGCATGCCCTCACCCCTCATCCCTCAACCCCACACACCTCACGCCTCACCCCTCATCCCCACACCCCTCACCCCTACACCCCGCAGACCCCCACACCCCTCATCCCCTCACCCCCTCACCCCCTCACCCCGCACACCCCACACCCCAAACCCCTCACCCCCTGAACACCCTCACCCCTCACCCCCCTCACCCCCTCACACCCCACACCCCTCAACCCCGTACCCCCTACACCCCTCACCCCCCTCACTCCCCTCACACCCCACACCCCACAACCCCTCACACGCCTCACCCCCTCACACCCCTCACCGCTCACCCCCTCACACCCCTCACCCCCTCACACCGCTCCCCTTACTCCCCTCACCCCCTCACACCCCTCACCCGCTCACACCCCTCACCCACTCTCACCCCTCACCCCACACACCCCCTCACACCCCTCAACTCCTCACCCCCTCGCCCCCTCACCCTCTCACACCCCTCAACCCCTCAATCCCGTCACCCCCTCACACCCTTCACCCCTCACTCCCTCACCCTTTCACACCCTTCACCCCCTCACTCCCCTCACCCTCACCCCCCTCACCCCCTCAACCCCCTAAACCCCTCACACCCCACAACCCCTCACAACCCTCACCCCTCACCCCCCTCACCTCCCTCACCACCTCACACCCTTCAACTCCTCACTCCCTTCACCCCCTCACACCCCTCACCCCTCACACCTCTCACCCCCTCACACCACTCCCCTTACTCCCCTCACCCCTCACACCCCTCACCCGCTCACACCCCTCACCCACTCACACCCCTCACCCCCCTCACCCCCTCACTCACCTCAACTCCTCACACACCTCACCCCCTCACACCCCTCACCCTCTCACATTCCTCACTCCCCTCACACCCTCACACCCCTCACCCCTCACCTCCTCACTCCCCTCACCCCCCCACTCCTCTCACCCCCTCACACCCCTCACCCCCTCACTCCACTCACCCCCTCACTCCCCTCACCCCCTCACACCCATCACCCCTCACCTCCTCACTCCCCTCACCCCCTCACTCCTCTCACCCCCTCACACCCCTCACCCCCTCACTCCCCTCACCCCCTCACACCCCTCACCCTCTCACATCCCTCACTCCCCTCACACCCTCATACCCCTCACCCCTTACCTCCTCACTCCCCTCACCCCCTCACTCCTGTCACCCCCTCACACCCCTCACCCCCTCACTCCACTCACCCCCTCACTCCCCTCACCCCCTCATACCCCTCGACTCCTCACTCCCCTCACCTCCTCACACCCCTCACCCCCTCACTCCCCTCACCCCCTCACTCCCCTCACCCCCTCACATCCCTCAACCCCTCACTCCCCTCACCCCCTCACATACCTCACCCCCTCTCCCTCTCACTCCTCTCACCCCCTCACTCCTCTCACCCCCTCACACCACTCACCCCCTCACTCCCCTCACCCCCTCACACCCCTCAACCCCTCACACACCTCACCCGCTCACACCCCTCACCCCCTCACCCCCTCACTCCTCACACCCCTCACCCCCTCACTCCCCTCACCCCCTCTCACCCCTCAGCCGTTCACTCCCCTTACCTCCTCACACCCCTCACCTCCTCAGTCCCCTCACCCCCTCACTCCCCTCACCCCCTCACACCCCTCAACCCCTCACTCCCCTCATCCCCCCACACCCCTCACCCCCTCACCCCCTCACTCCTCTCACCCCTCACTCCTCTCACCCCCCCCACCCCCTCACTCCCCTCACCCGCTCACACCCCTCAACCCCTCACAAACCTCACCCGCTCACACTGCCAAACCCCTCACACCCCTCAAACGATCACTCCCCTCAGCCCCTCACACCTTCACCCCCTAATACCCCTCACCCTCTCACACCCTTTCACCCCTCACTCCCCTCACTCCATCACACATCTCAACTCCTCACACTCCTCACCCCCTCACTCCCCTCAACCCCTCATACCCTTCAACCCTCACACACCTCACCTGCTCACACTCCTAAACCCGTCACACCCCATAAACCCTCACTCCCCTCAGCCCCTCACACCCTTCACCCCTCACTCCCCTCACCCTCTCACACTCTTCACCCTCTCTCTCCCCTCACCCCCTCACAGCCCTCACCCCCTCACACCCTTCACCCCCTCACTCCCCATACCCCCTCACTCCCCTCACCCCCTCACACCACTCAACACCTCACACCCGTCACCCCCTCACACCCCTCAACCCCTCACTCCCCTCACCCCCTCACTCCCCTCAGCCCCTCACACCACTCACCCCCTCACACCCCTCAACCCCTCACTCCCCTCACCCCCTCACTCCCCTCACCCCCTCACTCCCCTCAGCCCCTCACACCACTCACCCCCTCACACCCCTCAACCCCTCACTCCCCTCACCCCCTCACATCCCTCACCCCCACCCTCCCATCAACCCATCACTCCCCTCACCCCCTCACACCCCTCAACTCCTCACACCCCTCAACCCCTCACCCCTCACCCCCTCACTCCTCTCATCCCCTCACACCCCTCACCCTCTCACATCCCTCACTCCCCTCACACCCTCACACCCCTCACCCCTCACCTCCTCACTCCCCTCACCTCCTCACACCCCTCACCCCCTCACACCCCTCACCCCCTCACACCCCTCAACCCCTCACACACCTCACCCGCTCACACCCCTCACCCCCTCACCCCCTCACTCCTCACACCCCTCACCCCCTCACTCCCCTCACCCCCCCACACCCCTCACCTCCTCACTCCCCTCACCCCCCCACACCCCTCACCCCCTCACCCCCTCACTCCTCTTACCCCTCACTCCTCTCACCCCATCACACCACTCACCCCCTCACTCCCCTCACCCGCTCACACCCCTCACCCCTTACACACCTCACCCGCTCACACTCCCAAACCCCTCACACCACTCACCCCCTCACACCCCTCAAACCCTCACAAACCTCACTCGCTCACACTCCCAAACCCCTCACACCTCTCAAACCATCACTCCCCTCAGCCCCTCACACCTTCACCCCCTAATACCCCTCACCCTCTCACACCCTTTCACCCCTCACTCCCCCCACGCCATCACACACCTCAACTCCTCACACTCCTCGCCCACTCACTCCCCTCAACTCCTCATACCCTTCAACCCTCACACACCTCACCTGCTCACACTCCTAAACCCGTCACTCCTAAACCCTCACTACCCTCAGCCCCTCACATCCCTCACCCGCTCACTCCCATCACCCTCTCAGACCCTTCCTCCCCTCTCACCCTTCACCCCCTCACTCCCCATACCCCCTCACTCCCCTCACCCCCTCACACCACTCAACACCTCACACCCGTCACTCCCTCACACCCCTCAACCCCTCACTCCCCTCACCCCCTCACTCCCCTCACCCCCTCACTCCCCTCAGCCCCTCACACCACTCAACACCTCACACCCATCACCCCCTCACCCCCTCACACCCCTCAACCCCTCACTCCCCTCACCCCCTCACACCCCTCACCCCCTTTCTCCCCTCAACCCCTCACACTCCTCACCCGCTCACACCCCTCATCCACTCACACCCCTCAACTCCTCACACACCTCACCCCCTCACTCCCCTCACCCCGTCACTCCCCTCACCTCCTCACACCCCTCAACCCCTCACACCCCTGACCCCCTCACACCCCTCACCCCCTCACACACTTCACCCCCTCACACCCCTCACCAGGCCATCCCACCTCCCCACCATCCAGCATGACAGCCATCTCCTTGTTCCCCTCCCTTCTGTCATCCCAGTGCTGACACCCAACAATAGTGTGGGGTGACCCTCCACAGTGTGAGGCGGCTGGTGGGGGTGAGGCTGTCTTCGCCGGGTTGCCCCCTCTGAGGGTAAGATCCTCACCCTGGGGCAGGGACTACCGCGATAAGGCAAATGTGGAACATCCAATCAACTCACATTCTCCCAATGCTCACACTCACCAGATCCCACAGTGACCGGGTCCCAGATCCCACAGTGACCGGGTCCCAGATCCCACAGTGACTGGGTCCCAGATCCCACAGTGACTGGGTCCCAGATCCCACAGTGACCGGGTCCCTGATCCCACAGTAACCGGGTCCCTGATCCCACAGTAACCGGGTCCCAGATCCCACAGTGACCGGGTCCCTGATCCCACAGTGACTGGGGCCCAGATCCCTCAGTGACCGGGGTCCCAGATACCTCAGTGACCGGGTCCCTGATCCAACAGTGACCGGGTGCCAGATCCCTCAGTGACCGGGTCCCTGATCCCACAGTGACTGGGTCCCAGATCCCACAGTGACCGGGTCCCTGATCCCACAGTGACCGGGTCCCAGATCCTTCAGTGACCGGGTCCCAGAACCCACAGTGACCGGGTCCCAGATCCCACAGTGACCGGGTCCCTGATCCCTCAGTGACCGGGGTCCCAGATCCTTCAGTGACCGGGTCCCGGATCCCACAGTGACCGGGTCCCTGATCCCACAGTGACTGGGTCCCAGATCCCTCAGTGACCGGGGTCCCAGATCCCTCAGTGACCGGGTCCCTGATCCCACAGTGACCGGGTCCCTGATCCAACAGTGACCGGGTCCCAGATCCCACAGTGACCGGGTCCCAGATCACACAGTGACCGGGTCCCAGATCCCACAGTGACTGCGTCCCTGATCCCAAAGTGACCGGGTCCCACATCCCACAGTGACCGGGTCCCATATCCCACAGTGACCGGGTCCCTGATCCCTCAGTGACCGGGTCCCAGATCCCACAGTGACCGGGTCCCAGATCCCACAGTGACCGGGTCCAGATCCCACAGTGAGGGGGTCCCTGATCCCACAGTGACCGGGTCCCTGATTCCACAGTGACCGGGTCCCTGATCCCACAGTGACCGGGTCCCAGATCCCACAGTGACCGGGTCCCTGATCCCACAGTGACCAGGTCCCAGATCCCACAGTGACCGGGTCCCAGATCCCTCAGTGACCGGGTCCCTGATCCCACAGTGACTGGGTCCCAGATCCGACAGGGACTGGGTCCCAGATCCCACAGTGACTGTGTCCCTGATCCCACAGTGACCGGGTCCCTGATCCCTCAGTGACCGGGTCCCTGATCCCACAGTGACTGGGTCCCAGATCCGACAGTGACCGGGTCCCTGATCCCACAGTGACCGGGTCCCTGATCCCACAGTGACCGGGTCCCAGCTCCCTCAGTGACCGGGTCCCTGATCCCACAGTGACCGGGTCCCTGATCCCACAGTGACCGGGTCCCAGCTCCCTCAGTGACCGGGTCCCTGATCCCACAGTGACCGGGTCCCAGATCCGACAGTGACCGGGTCCCAGATCCCACAGTGACCGGGTCCCAGATCCGATAGTGACCGGGTCCCAGATCCCACGGTGACCGGGGATCCCCTCACCACCTCACACCCCTCACCCCCTCACGCCCCTCAACTCCTCACACCCCTCAACCCCTCACCCCTCACCCCCTCACACCTCTCACCCCCTCACTCCCCTCATCCCCTCACACCCCTCAACCCCTCACACACCTCACCCGCTCACACCCCTCACCCCCTCACCCCCTCACTCCTCACACCCCTCACCCCCTCACTCCCCTCACCCCCTCTCACCCCTCAGCCGTTCACTCCCCTTACCTCCTCACACCCCTCACCTCCTCAGTCCCCTCACCCCCTCACTCCCCTCACCCCCTCACACCCCTCAACCCCTCACTCCCCTCATCCCCCCACACCCCTCACCCCCTCACCCCCTCACTCCTCTCACCCCTCACTCCTCTCACCCCCTCACACCACTCACCCCCTCACTCCCCTCACCCGCTCACACCCCTCACCCCCTTACACACCTCACTCGCTCACACTCCCAAACCCCTCACACCACTCACCCCCTCACACCCCTCAACCCCTCACAAACCTCACCCGTTCACACTCCCAAACCCCTCACACCCCTCAAACGATCACTCCCCTCAGCCCCTCACACCTTCACCCCCTAATACCCCTCACCCTCTCACACCCTTTCACCCCTCACTCCCCTCACGCCATCACACATCTCAACTCCTCACACTCCTCACCCCCTCACTCCCCTCAACCCCTCATACCCTTCAACCCTCACACACCTCACCTGCTCACACTCCTAAACCCGTCACACCCCATAAACCCTCACTCCCCTCAGCCCCTCACACCCTTCACCCCTCACTCCCCTCACCCACTCACACTCTTCACCCTCTCTCTCCCCTCACCCCCTCACACCCCTCACCCCCTCACACCCTTCACCCCCTCACTCCCCATACCCCCTCACTCCCCTCAGCCCCTCACACCACTCAACACCTCACACCCGTCACCCCCTCACACCCCTCAACCCCTCACTCCCCTCACCCCCTCACTCCCCTCAGCCCCTCACACCACTCAACCCCTCACACCCCTCAACCCCTCACTCCCCTCACCCCCTCACTCCCCTCACCCCCTCACTCCCCTCAGCCCCTCACACCACTCACCCCCTCACACCCCTCAACCCCTCACTCTCCTCACCCCCTCACATCCCTCACCCCCACCCTCCCATCAACCCATCACTCCCCTCACCCCCTCACACCCCTCAACTCCTCACACCCCTCAACCCCTCACCCCTCACCCCCTCACTCCTCTCATCCCCTCACACCCCTCACCCTCTCACATCCCTCACTCCCCTCACACCCTCACACCCCTCACCCCTCACCTCCTCACTCCTCTCATCCCCTCACACCCCTCACCCTCTCACATCCCTCACTCCCCTCACACCCTCACACCCCTCACCCCTCACCTCCTCACTCCCCTCACCCCCTCACTCCTCTCACCCCCTCACACCCCTCACCCCCTCACTCCACTCACCACCTCACTCCACTCACCCCCTCATACCCCTCGACTCCTCACTCCCCACACCTCCTCACACCCCTCACCCCCTCACACCCCTCACCCCCTCACACCCCTCAACCCCTCACACACCTCACCCGCTCACACCCCTCACCCCCTCACCCCCTCACTCCTCACACCCCTCACCCCCTCACTCCCCTCACCCCCTCTCACCCCACAGCTGTTCACTCCCCTTACCTCCTCACACCCCTCACCTCCTCACTCCCCTCACCCCCCCACACCCCTCACCCCCTCACCCCCTCACTCCTCTCACCCCCTCACACCACTCACCCCCTCACTCCCCTCACCCGCTCACACCCCTCACCCCTTACACACCTCACCCGCTCACACTCCCAAACCCCTCACACCACTCACCCGCTCACACCCCTCAAACCCTCACAAACCTCACTCGCTCACACTCCCAAACCCCTCACACCTCTCAAACGATCACTCCCCTCAGCCCCTCACACCTTCACCCCCTAATACCCCTCACCCTCTCACACCCTTTCACCCCTCACTCCCCCCACGCCATCACACACCTCAACTCCTCACAATCCTCACCCCCTCACTCCCCTCAACTCCTCATACCCTTCAACCCTCACACACCTCACCTGCTCACACTCCTAAACCCGTCACTCCTAAACCCTCACTACCCTCAGCCCCTCACACCCCTCACCCTCTCACTCCCATCACCCCCCCACACCCCTCAACCCCTCACAGCCCTCACGCGCTCACTCCCATCACCCTCTCAGACCCTTCCTCCCCTCTCACCCTTCACCCCCTCACTCCCCATACCCCCTCACTCCCCTCAACCCCTCACACCACTCAACACCTCACACCCGTCACTCCCTCACACCCCTCAACCCCTCACTCCCCTCACCCCCTCACTCCCCTCACCCCCTCACTCCCCTCAGCCCCTCACACCACTCAACACCTCACACCCATCACCCCCTCACCCCCTCACACCCCTCAACCCCTTACTCCCCTCACCCCCTCACACCCCTCACCCCCACACTCCCATCAACCCCTCACTCCCCTCACCCCCTCACACCCCTCAACTCCTCACACCCCTCAACCCCTCACCCCTCACCCCCTCACTCCTCTCATCCCCTCACACCCCTCACCCCCTCACACCCCTCACCCATTCTCACCCCCCACCACCTCAGTCCCCTCACCCCTTTCTCCCCTCAACCCCTCACACTCCTCACCCGCTCACACCCCTCATCCACTCACACCCCTCAACTCCTCACACACCTCACCCCCTCACTCCCCTCACCCCGTCACTCCCCTCACCTCCTCACACCCCTCAACCCCTCACACCCCTCAACTCCTCACACCATTCACCCCCTCACACTCCTCACACCCGAACACCCCAAACCCCCTCATTCCCGTCAGCCGCTCACACCCCTCAACCCCTCACACCCCTGACCCCCTCACACCCCTCACCCCCTCACACACTTCACCCCCTCACACCCCTCACCAGGCCATCCCACCTCCCCACCATCCAGCATGACAGCCATCTCCTTGTTCCCCTCCCTTCTGTCATCCCAGTGCTGACACCCAACAATAGTGTGGGGTGACCCTCCACAGTGTGAGGCGGCTGGTGGGGGTGAGGCTGTCTTCGCCGGTTTGCCCCCTCTGAGGGTAAGATCCTCACCCTGGGGCAGGGACTACCGCGATAAGGCAAATGTGGAACATCCAATCAACTCACATTCTCCCAATGCTCACACTCACCAGATCCCACAGTGACTGGGTCCCAGATCCCTCAGTGACCGGGTCCCTGATCCCTCAGTGACTGGGTCCCAGATCCCTCAGTGACCGGGTCCCTGATCCCACAGTGACCGGGTCCCAGATCCTTCAGTGACCGGGTCCCAGATCCCACAGTGACCGGGTCCCAGATCTGATAGTGACCGGGTCCCAGATCCCTCAGTGACCGGGGTCCCAGATCCCACAGTGACCGGGTCCCAGATCACACAGTGACCGGGTCCCAGATCCCACGGTGACCGGGTCCAGATCCAACAGTGACCGGGTCCCACATCCCACAGTGACCGGGTCCCACATCCCACAGTGACCGGGTCCCAGATCCCACAGTGACCGGGTCCAGATCCCACAGTGAGTGGGTCCCTGATCCCTCAGTGACCGGGTCCCAGATCCCACAGTGACCGGGTCCAGATCCAACAGTGACCGGGTCCCTGATCCCACAGTGACTGGGTCCCAGAACCGACAGGGACTGCGTCCCAGATCCCACAGTGACAGAGTCTCTGATCCCACAATGACCAGGTCCCTGATCCCTCAGTGACCGGGTCCCAGATCCGACAGTGACCGGGTCCCTGATCCCACAGTGACCGGGTCCCTGATCCAACAGTGACCGGGTCCCAGCTCCCTCAGTGACCGGGTCCCTGATCCCACAGTGACCGGGTCCCAGCTCCCTCAGTGACCGGGTCCCTGATCCCACAGTGACCGGGTCCCTGATCCCACAGTGACTGGGTCCAGATCCGACAGTGACCGGGTCCCAGATCCCACAGTGACCGGGTCCCAGATCCGATAGTGACCGGGTCCCAGATCCCACGGTGACCGGGGATCCCCTCACCCCCTCACACCCCTCACCCCCTCACGCCCCTCAACTCCTCACACCCCTCAACCCCTCACCCCTCACCCCCTCACTCCTCTCATCCCCTCACACCCCTCACCCCCTCACACCCCTCACCCATTCTCACCCCCCACCATCTCAGTCCCCTCACCCCCTTTCTCCCCTCAACCCCTCACACTCCTCACCCGCTCACACCCCTCATCCACTCACACCCCTCAACCCCTCACACCCCTCAACTCCTCACTCCCCTCACCCCGTCACTCCCCTCACCTCCTCACACCCCTCAACTCCTCACACCATTCACCCCCTCACACCCCTCACACCCGAACACCCCATACCCCCTCATTCCCGTCAGCCGCTCACACCCCTCAACCCCTCACACCCCTGACCCCCTCACACCCCTCACCCCCTCACACACTTCACCCCCTCACACCCCTCACCAGGCCATCCCACCTCCCCACCATCCATCATGACACCCATCTCCTTGTTCCCCTCCCTTCTGTCATCCCAGTGCTGACACCCAACAATAGTGTGGGGTGACCCTCCACAGTGTGAGGCGGCTGGTGGGGATGAGGCTGTCTTCGCCGGGTTGCCCCCTCTGAGGGTAAGATCCTCACCCTGGGGCAGGGACTACCGCGATAAGGCAAATGTGGAACATCCAATCAACTCACATTCTCCCAATGCTCACACTCACCAGATCCCACAGTGACCGGGTCCCAGATCCCACAGTGACTGGGTCCCAGATCCCACGGTGACCGGGTACCTGATCCCACAGTGACCGGGTCCCAAATCCTTCAGTAACCGGGTCCCAGATCCCACAGTGACCGGGTCCCAGATCCCACAGTGACCGGGTCCCAGATCCCACAGTGACCGGGTCCCTGATCCCACAGTGACCGGGTCCCAGATCCCACAGTGACCGGGTCCCAGATCCCACAGTGACCGGGTCACTGATCCCACAGTGACCGTGTCCCTGATCCCACAGTGACCGGGTCCAGATCCCACAGTGACTGGGTCCCAGATCCCACAGTGACCGGGTCCCAGATCCCACAGTGACCGGGTCCCAGATCCCACAGTGACTTCGTCCCTGATCCCAAAGTGACCGGGTCCCTGATCCCACAGTGACCAGGTCCCAGATCCCACAGTGACCGGGTCCCAGATCCCACAGTGACCGGGTCCCAGATCCCACAGTGACTGCGTCCCTGATCCCAAAGTGACCGGGTCCCTGATCCCACAGTGACCGGGTCCCAGATCCCACAGTGACTGCGTCCCTGATCCCAAAGTGACCGGGTCCCTGATCCCACAGTGACCAGGTCCCAGATCCCACAGTGACCGGGTCCCAGATCCCACAGTGACCGGGTCCCTGATCCCACAGTGACCGGGTCCCAGATCCCACAGTGACCGGGTCCCTGATCCCACAGTGACCGGGTCCCAGATCCCACAGTGACCGGGTCCCAGATCCCACAGTGACCGGGTCACTGATCCCACAGTGACCGTGTCCCTGATCCCACAGTGACCGGGTCCAGATCCCACAGTAACTGGGTCCCAGATCCCACAGTGACCGGGTCCCAGATCCCACAGTGACCGGGTCCCAGATCCCACAGTGACTTCGCCCCTGATCCCAAAGTGACCGGGTCCCTGATCCCACAGTGACCAGGTCCCAGATCCCACAGTGACCGGGTCCCAGATCCCACAGTGACGGGTCCCAGATCCCACAGTGACTGCGTCCCTGATCCCAAAGTGACCGGGTCCCTGATCCCACAGTGACCGGGTCCCAGATCCCACAGTGACTGCGTCCCTGATCCCAAAGTGACCGGGTCCCTGATCCCACAGTGACCAGGTCCCAGATCACACAGTGACCGGGTCCCTGATCGCACAGTGTCCGGGTCCCAGATCCCACAGTGACCGGGTCCCAGATCCCACAGTGACCGGGTCCCTGATCCCACAGTGACCGTGTCCCTGATCCCACAGTGACCTGTCCCTGATCCCACAGTGACCGGGTCCCTGATCCCACAGTGACCGGGTCCCAGATCCCACAGTGACTGCGTCCCTGATCCCAAAGTGACCGGGTCCCTGATCCCACAGTGACCAGGTCCCAGATCACACAGTGACCGGGTCCCTGATCGCACAGTGTCCGGGTCCCTGATCGCACAGTGACCGGGTCCCATATCCCACAGTGACCGGGTCCCTGATCCCTCAGTGACCGGGTCCCAGATCCCACAGTGACCGGGTCCCAGATCCCACAGTGACCGGGTCCAGATCCCACAGTGAGGGGGTCCCTGATCCCAAAGTGACCGGGTCCCTGATCCCACAGTGACCAGGTCCCAGATCACACAGTGACCGGGTCCCTGATCGCACAGTGACCAGGTCCCTGATCCCTCAGTGACCGGGGTCCCAGATGGGGGTGGGGGTGGGGTTGGGGGTGAGTGTGAGGGTGGGGGTGGGGTTGGGGGTGAGTTTGGGGGTGGGGGTAGGGGTGAGGGTGAGTGTGGGGGTGAGGGTGGGGGTGGGGGTGGGGGTGAGGGTGGGAGTGAGGGTGGGGGAGGGGGTGGGGTTGGGGGTGAGTGTGAGGGTGGGGGTGGGGGTGGGGGGTGGGTGTGAGGGTGGGAGTGAGGGTGAGGGTGAGTGTGAGTGTGAGGGTGAGGGTGAGGGTGGGGGTGAGGGTGAGGGTGAGTGCGGGGGTGGGGTGAGGGTGAGGGTGAGTGTGAGTGTGAGTGTGGGGGTGATGGTGGAGGTGAGTGTGAGTGTGAGGGTGAGGGTGAGGGTGGGGGTGAGGGTGAGGGTGAGTGCAGGGGTGGGGTGAGGGTGAGTGTGTGTGCGGGGGTGGGGTGAGGGTGAGGGTGAGGGTGAGTGTGAGTGTGAGTGTGGGGGTGAGGGTGGGGGTGAGGGTGAGTGTGAGGGTGAGGGTGAGGGTGGGGGTGAGGGTGAGGGTGACGGTGGGGGGTGGGGGTGAGGGTGAGGGTGAGGGTGAGGGTGAGTGTGAGTGTGAGTGTGGGGGTGAGGGTGGGGGTGAGTGTGAGGGTGAGGGTGAGGGTGGGGGTGAGGATGAGGGTGAGTGCGGGGGTGGGGTGAGGGTGAGGGTGAGTGTGAGTGCGGGGGTGGGGTGAGGGTGAGGGTGAGGGTGAGTGCGGGGGTGGGGTGAGGGTGAGGGTGAGTGTGAGTGCGGGGGTGGGGTGAGGGTGAGGGTGAGGGTGAGTGTGAGTGTGAGTGTGGGGGTGAGGGTGGGGGTGAGGGTGAGTGTGAGGGTGAGGGTGAGGGTGGGGGTGAGGGTGAGGGTGACGGTGGGGGGTGGGGATGAGGGTGAGGGTGAGGGTGAGGGTGGGGGTGGGTGTGGGGGTGGGGATGGGGTGGAGGTGGGGGTGGGGGGGAGGGTGAGGGGTGAGGGTGGGGGTGAGGGTGGGGGTGGGGGTGGGGTTGAGGGTGGATGTGAGGGTGGGGGTGAAGGTGGGGGTGGGGGCGAGGGTGGGGGTGAGGGTGGGGGTGAGGGTGAGGGTGAGGGTGGGGGTGAGGGTGAGGGTGAGGGTGTGGGTGAGTGTGAGGTTAAGGGTGGGGGTGGGGGTGGGGCTGAGGGTGAGGGTGGGTGTGAGGGTGGGGGTGAGGGTGATGGTGAGGTTGGGGTGGGGGTGAGGGTGAGGCTGTGGGTGGGTGTGGGGGTGGGGATGGGGTGGAGGTGGGGGTGGGGGTGAGGGTGAGGGTGGGGGTGAGTGTGGGGGTGAGTGTGAGGGTGGGGGTGAGTGTGAGTGTGGTGGTGAGGGTGAGTGTGAGTGTGAGTGTGAGGGGGGGTGGGGGTGAGGGTGGGGGTGAGTGTGAGGGTGGGGGTGGGGGTGAGGGTGAGGGTGGCGGTGAGGGTCGGGGTGAGGGTGAGTGTGACTGTGAGTGTGAGGGTGGGGTTGAGGGTGAGTGTGAGTGTGAGGGTGAGGGTGGGGGTTAGTGTGAGGGTGGGGGTGAGTGTGGGGGTGGGGGTGAGTGTGAGTGTGGGGTTGAGGGTGGGGGTGAGGGTGAGGGTGGGGGTGAGTGTGAGGGTGGGGGTGAGTGTGAGTGTGAGGGTGTGGGTGGGGGTGAGTGTGGGGGTGAGTGTGAGTGTGGGTGTGAGGGTGGGGGTGAGTGTGAGGGTAGGCGTGAGTGTGAGGGTGGGGGTGCGGATGAGTGTGGGGGTGAGGGTAGGGGTGTGGGTGAGTGTGCAGGTGAGTGTGAGTGTGGGGGTGGGGGTGGGGTTGAGGGTGGGGGTGAGTTTGGGGGTGGGGTTGAGGGTGGAGGTGGGGTTGGGGGTGAGGGTGGGGGTGAGTGTGGGGGTGAGGGTGGTGGTGGGGTGGGAGTGAGTGTGGGGGTGGGGGTGGGGGAGGGGGTGTGGGTGGGTGTGGGGATGGGAGTGATGTGGGGGTGAGTGTGAGGGTGGGGGTGAGTGTGAGTGTGGGGGTGGGGGTGGGGATGGGTTGAGGGTGGGGGTGAGTGTGAGGGTGGTGGTGAGGGTGAGTGTGAGTGTGAGGGTGGGAGTGGGGGTGAGGGTGAGGGTGGGGGTGAGGGTGGGGGTGAGGGTGAGTGTGAGTGTGAGTGTGAGTGTGAGGGTAGGGGTTTGGTGGTGGGGTGAGGGTGAGGGTGAGGCTGAGGGTGAGTGTGGGGGTGAGTGTGAGGGTGAGGGTGGGGTTGAGGGTGAGTGTGAGTGTGAGGGTGAGGGTGGGGGTTAGTGTGAGGGTTGGGGTGAGGGTGGGGTTGGGGATGGGGGTTAGTGTGGGGGAGGGGGTGGGGATGAGGGTGAGTGTGAGGGTGCGGTTGAGGGTGGAGGTGGGAATGGGGGTGAGTGTGAGGGTGAGGGTGGGGGTGGGGGTGAGTGTGAGGGTGAGTGTGAGTGTGAGTGTGGGAGTGAGGGTGGTGGTGAGGGTGAGTGTGAGGGTGAGGGTGAGTGTGAGTGTGAATGAGTGTGAGTGTTGGGGTGGGGGTGAGTGTGAGTGAGTGTGAGTGTGGGGGTGAGGATGGGGGTTTGGTGGTGGGGTGAGGGTGAGGGTGAGGCTGAGGGTGAGTGTGGGGGTGAGTGTGAGGGTGAGGGTGGGGTTGAGGGTGAGTGTGAGTGTGAGGGTGAGGGTGGGGGTTAGTGTGAGGGTTGGGGTGAGGGTGGGGTTGGGGATGGGGGTTAGTGTGGGGGAGGGGGTGGGGATGAGGGTGAGTGTGAGGGTGCGGTTGAGGGTGGAGGTGGGAATGGGGGTGAGCGTGAGGGTGAGGGTGGGGGTGGGGGTGAGTGTGAGGGTGAGTGTGAGTGTGAGTGTGAGTGTGGGAGTGAGGGTGGTGGTGAGGGTGAGTGTGAGGGTGAGGGTGAGTGTGAGTGTGAGTGTGGGGGTCAGGGTGGGGGTGAGGGTGAGTGTGAGGGTGTGGGTGAGGGTGAGGGTGAAGGTGGGGGTTAGGGTGAGTGTGAGGGTGGGGGTGAGGATGAGAGTGGGGGTCGGGGTGGGGGTGAGGGTGGGGGTGGGGATGGGGGTGGGGGTGGGGGTGAGTGTGAGGGTGGGGGTGGGGGTGGGGGTGAGTGTGAGTGTGAATGAGTGTGAGTGTTGGGGTGGGGGTGAGTGTGAGTGAGTGTGAGTGTGGGGGTGTGGATGGGGGTGAGGGTGAGTGTGAGGGTGAGTGTGAGGGTGAGTGTGGGGGTGGGGGTGGGGTTGGGGTTGGGGGTGAGTGTGGGGGTGAGGTTGAGGGTGGGGGTGGGGGTGGGGGTGGGGGTGGGGTTGGGGGTGAGTTTAGGGGTGGGGATAGGGGTGAGGGTGAGTGTGGGGGTGAGGGTGGGGGTGGGGGTGGGGGTGAGGGTGGGGGTGAGGGTGGGGGTTGGGGTGGGGGTGAGTGTGAGGGTGGGGGTGAGTGTGAGGGTGGGGTTGGGGTGGGGGTGGGGATGAGTGTGAGGGTGGGGGTGAGTGTGGGGATGGGGGTGAGTGTGAGTGTGGGGGTGAATGTGAGGGTGGGGGTGAGTGTGAGTGTGAGGGTGAGGGTGGAGGTGAGTGTGGGGGTGGGGGGGGGAGTGTGGGGGTGTGGGTGGGGGTGGGGATGAGTGTGAGGGTGGGCGTGAGTGTGAGGGTGGGGTTGGGGGTGCGGGTGAGTGTTGGAGTGAGTGTGAGTGTGGAGGTGAGTGTGGTGGTGAGTGTAAGTGTGGGGTGGGGGTGGGGGTGGGGGTGAGGGTGGGGGTGAGTGTGGGGGTGGGGGTGGGGGTGAGTGTGGGGTGAGTGTGGGGGTGGGGGTGGGGTTGAGGGTGGAGGTGGGGGTGGGGGTGAGGGTGCGGGTGAGTGTGGGGGTGAGTGTGGGGGTGGGGGTGAGTGTGGGGGTGTGGGTGGGGGTGTGGGTGGGGTGTGGGTGGGGTGGGTGTGGGGGTGGGAGTGAGGGTGGGGGTGAGGGTGGGGGTGAGGGTGAGGGTGGGGGTGAGGTTGAGGGTGGGGGTGAGGGTGGGGGTGGGGTGGGGGTGGGGGTGAGGGTGAGGGTGGGAGTGAGGGTGGGGGTGAGGGTGAGGGTGGGGGTGGGGGTGGGGGTGAGGGTGGGCAAGGGGGTGGGGGTGAGTGTGAGGGTTAGGGTGTGGGTGAGTGTGAGGGTGGGGGTGAGGGTGAGTGTGAGAGTGAGTGTGAGGGTGGATTTGAGGGTGAGTGTGAGTGTTAGGGTGAGGGTGGGGGTTAGTGTGAGGGTTGGGGTGAGGGTGGGGGTGGGGATGGGGGTTAGTGTGGGGGAGGGGGAGGGGATGAGGGTGAGTGTGAGGGTGGGGTTGAGGGTGGGGGTGGGAATGGGGGTGAGTGTGAGTGTGAGTATGGGGGTGAGTGTGGGGGTGAATGTGAGTGTGGGGTGAGTGTGGGGGTGGGGGTGAGTGTGGGGGTGAGTGTGAGTGTGGGGGTGGGGGTGGGGGTGAGGGTGGGGGTGAGTGTGGGGGTAGGGGTGAGTGTGGGGTGAGTGTGGGGGTGGGGGTGGGGTTGAGGGTGGAGGTGGGGGTGGGGGTGAGGTTGGGGGTGAGTGTGGGGGTGAGGGTGGGGGTGGGGGTGTGGGTGGGTGTGGGGCGGGGGTAAGTGTGGCGGTGAGGGTGAGGCTGAGGGTGGGTGTGGTGGTGGGGGTGAGGGTGGGGGTGCGGCTGGGGGTGAGGGTGAGTGTGGGGGTGAGGTTGAGGGTGGGGTTGGGGGTGAGTGTGGGGGTGGCGTGGTGGTGGGGGTGAGGGTGAGGGTGGGGGTGAGGGTGGGGGTGAGGGTGGGGGTGATGGTGGGGGTGAGTGTGAGTGTGAGGGTGGGCTTGAGGGTGAGTGTGAGTGTGAGGGTGAGGGTGGGGGTGAGTGTGAGGGTGTGGGTGGGGGTGGGGGTGGTGGGTGTGGGTGGGGGTGGGGATGGTTGTGTGGGGGAGGGTGTGTGTGGGGATGGGGGTGAGGGTGGGGGTGTGGGTGGGGTTGGAGGTGGGGGTGAGTGTGAGGGTGGGGGTGAAGGTGAGTGTTGGGGTGGGGGTGAGGGTGGGGGATGAGTGTGGGGGTGGGGGTAGGGGTGAGGGTGAGTGTGGGGGTGAGGGTGGGGGTGGGGGTGGGGGTGAGGGTGGGGGTGAGGGTGGGGGTGAGTGTGGGGGTGGCATGAGGGTGAGTGTGGGGGTGGGGGTGAGGGTGAGTGTGGGGTGGGGGTGAGGGTGAGGGTGAGTGTGTGGTGAGTGTGGGGGTGAGTGTGGAGGTGGGTGTGGGGGTGGGGGTGGGGGTGGGGGTGAGGGAGGGGGTGGGGGAGAGTGTGAGGGTGGGGGTGAGGGTGGGGGTGAGGGTGAGGGTGAGGGTGGGGGTGGGTGTGGGGGTGAGGGTGGGCAAGGGGGTGGGGGTGAGTGTGAGGGTTAGGGTGGGGGTGAGTGTGAGGGTGGGGGTGAGGGTGAGTGAGTGTGAGTGTGAGTGTGAGGGTGGGGTTGAGTGTGAGTGTGAGTGTTAGGGTGAAGGTGGGGGTTAGTGTGAGGGTTGTGGTGAGGGTGGGGGTGGGGATGGGGGTTAGTGTGGGGGAGGGGGTGGGATGAGGGTGAGTGTGAGGGTGCGGTTGAGGGTGGAGGTGGGAATGGGGGTGAGTGTGAGGGTGAGGGTGGGGGTGGGGGTGAGTGTGAGGGTGAGTGTGAGTGTGAGTGTGAGTGTGGGGGTGAGGGTGGTGGTGAGGGTGAGTGTGAGGGTGGGGGTGAGTGTGATTGTGGGGGTCAGGGTGGGGGTGAGGGTGAGTGTGAGGTGTGGGTGAGGGTGAGGGTGAAGGTGAGGTTAGGGTGAGTGTGAGGGTGGTGGTGAGGATCAGGGTGAGGGTGTGGGTGAGGATGAGAGTGGGGGTCGGGGTGGGGGTGAGGGTGGGGGTGGGGATGGGGATGGGGTGGGGGTGAGTGTGAGGGTGAGGGTGGGGGTGGGGGTGAGTGTGAGTGTGAATGAGTGTGAGTGTTGGGGTGGGGGTGAGTATGAGTGAGTGTGAGTGTGGGGGTGAGGATTGGGGTGAGGGTGAGTGTGAGGGTGAGTGTGAGTGTGAGTGTGGGGGTGGGGGTGGGCTTGGGGTTGGGGGTGAGTGTGGGGGTGTGGTTGAGGGTGGGGTTGGGGGTGGGGTTGGGGGTGAGTGTGGGGGTGGGGGTAGGGGTGAGGGTGAGTGTGGGGGTGAGGGTGGGGGTGGGGGTGGGGGTGAGGGTGGGGGTGGGGGTGAGGTTGGGGGTGAGTGTGAGGGTGGGGGTGGGGGTGGGGGGTGGGTGTGAGGGTGGGGGTGAGTGTGGGGGTGGGGTGAGTGTGAGTGAGGGGGTGGGGGTGGGGGTGAGTGTGAGGGTGGGGTGGGGGTGGGGGTGGTGTGAGTGTGGGGGTGGGGGTGAGGGTGGGTTTGGGGGTGGGGGTGGGGGTGAGGGTGAGTGTGGGGGTGAGGGTGGGGGTGGGGGTGGGGGTGGGGGTGAGGGTGTGGGTGAGGGTGGGGGTGAGGGTGGGGGTGAGTGTGAGGGTGGGGGTGGCGGTGGGGGTGGGTGTGAGGGTGGGGGTGAGTGTGGGGATGGGGGTGAGTGTGAATGTGGGGGTGAGTGTGAGGGTGGGGGTGAGTGTGAGTGTGAGGGTGGGGGTGGGGGTGAGTGTGGCGGTGAGTGTGAGTGTGGGTGTGAGGGTGGGGGTGGGGTTGGGGGTGGAGGTGAGTGTGGGGGTGGGGGGGGAGTGTGGGGGTGAGAGTGGGGGTGGGTGTGGGGGTGAGTGTGAGGGTGGGCGTGAGTGTGAGGGTGGGGGTGGGGGAGCGGGTGAGTGTTGGGGTGAGTGTGAGTGTGGGGGTGGGGGTGGGGGTGAGTGTGGGGGTGAGGCTGGGGGTGGGGGTGGGGGTGAGTGTGGGGTGAGTGTAAGTGTGGGGTGGAGGTGGGGTGAGGGTGGGGGTGAGTGTGGGGGTGGGGGTGGGGGTGAGTGTGGGGTGAGTGTGGGGGTGGGGGTGGGGTTGAGGGTGGAGGTGGGGGTGGGGGTGAGGGTGCGGGTGAGTGTGGGGGTGAGTGTGGGGGTGGGGGTGAGTGTGGGGGTGGGGGTGGGGGTGTGGGTGGGGTGGGGGTGGGGATGAGTGTGGGGGTGGGGGTGGGGGTGAGGCTGAGGGTGGGTGTGGGGGTGGGAGTGAGGGTGGGGGTGAGGGTGGGGATGAGGGTGAGGGTGGGGGTGAGGTTGAGGGTGGGGGTGAGGGTGGGGGTGAGGGTGAGTGTGAGTGTGGGGGTGAGTGTGGGGGTGGGGGTGAGTGTGGGGGTGGGGGTGGGGGTTTGGGTGGGGTGGGGGTGGGGATGAGTGTGGGGGTGGGGGTGGGGGTGAGGCTGAGGGTGGGTGTGGGGGTGGGAGTGAGGGTGGGGGTGAGGGTGGGGATGAGGGTGAGGGTGGGGGTGAGGGTGGGGGTGGGGATGGGGTGAGTGTGGGGGTGAGTGTGGGGGTGGGGGTGAGGCTGAGGGTGGGTGTGGGGGTGGGAGTGAGGGTGGGGGTGAGGGTGGGGATGAGGGTGAGGGTGGGGGTGAGGTTGAGGGTGGGGGTGAGGGTGGGGGTGTGGGTGGGGGTGAGGGTGAGTGTGGGGGTCAGGTTGAGGGTGGGGTTGGGGGTGAGTGTGAGTGTTAGTGTGAGGGTTGGGGTGAGGGTGGGGGTGGGGATGGGATGGGGGTGAGTGTGGAGGTGGGGGTGGGGGTGAGGGTGGGGGTGAGGGTGAGTGTGGGAGTGAGGGTGGGGGTGAGGGTGAGTGTGAGGGTGGGGGTGACGGTGGGGGTGAGTGTGGGGGTGGGGGTGGGGGTGTGGGTGGGTGTGGGAGTGGGGGTGAGTGTGGCGGTGAGGGTGAGGCTGAGGGTGGGTGTGGTGGTGGGGGTGAGGGTGGGGGTGCGGGTGGGGATGAGGGTGTGTGTGGGGGTGAGGTTGAGGGTGGGGTTGGGGGTGAGTGTGGGGGTGGGGTGGGGGTGGGGTTGGGGGTGGTGGTGAGGGTGGGCAAGGGGGGGTGAGTGTGAGGGTTAGGGTGGGGGTTAGTGTGAGGGTGAGGGTGGGGGTGGGGATGGGGGTTAGTGTGGGGGAGGGGTAGGGGATGCGGGTAAGTGTGAGGGTGGGGTTGAGGGTGGGGGTGGGAATGGGGGTGAGTGTGAGTGTGAGTGAGAGTGTGGGGGTGAATGTGAGTGTGGGGGTGGGGGTGAGTGTGGGGGTGAGTGTGAGTGTGGGGGTGGGGGTGGGGGTGAGGGTGGGGGTGAGTGTGGGGGTGAGGATGGGGGTGGGGGTGAGTTTGGGGGTGGGGGTGGGGGTGTGGGTGGATGTGGGGGTGGGGGTGAGTGTGGCGGTGAGGGTGTGGGTGGGGTGGGGTTGAGGGTGGAGGTGGGGGTGGGGGAGAGTGTGGGGTGAGTGTGGGGGTGGGGTGGGGTTGAGGGTGAGTGTGTGGGTGGGGGTGGGGGTGAGTGTGCGGTGATTGTGGGGGTGCGGGTGAGGGTGAGGGTAGAGGTGGGGGTGAGGGTGGGGGTGTGTGGGTGTGGGGGTGTGGGTGGAGGTGAGGGTGGGGGTGGGGGTGGGGCTGAGGGTGGGGATGACTGTGGGGGTGAGTGTGGGGGTGGGGGTGAGAATGAGTGCTGGGGTGTGGATGAGGGTGGGGGTGAGTGTGGGGATGTGGGTGGGGGTGGGGGTGGGGGTGGGGGTGAGGGTGAGGGTGAGTGTGGGGGTGAGGGTGAGGGTGAGGGTGGGGGTGAGTGTGGGGGTGGGGGTGATGGTGAGTGTGGGGTGGGGGTGAGGGTGAGTGTGGCGGTGAGGGTGGGGGTGAGGGTGGGGGTGAGGGTGGGGGTGAGTGTGAGGGTGAATGTGGGGGTGGGGGTGGGGGTGGGGGTGAGGGTCGCGGTGAGGGTGGGGGTGAGTGTGAGGGTGAGTGTGGGGGTGAGTGTGGAGGTGGGGATGGGGGTGGGGGTGGGGGTGAGAATGGGGGTGAGTGTGAGGGTAAGTGTGAGGGTGAGTGTGGGGGTGGGGGTGGGGTTGGGGATGAGTGTGGGGTAAGTGTGGGGGTGGGGTTGAGGGTGGGGGTGAGGGTGGGGGTGGGGGTGAGTGGGGGTGTGGGTGGGGGTGAGTGTGGGGGTGTGGGTGGGGGTGAGGATGGGGGTGAGGGTGGGGGTGAGTGTGGGGGTGAGTGTGGGGGTGGGGGTGAGGGTGAGTGTGGGGGTGGGGGTGAGGGTGGGGGTGAGTGTGGGGGTGGGGGTGAGGGTGAGTGTGGGGGTGGGGGTGAGGGTGGGGGTGAGTGTGGGGGTGTGGGTGGGGGTGAGGGTGGGGGTGAGTGTGGGGTGTGGGTGGGGGTGGGGGTGGGGGTAAGGTTGGGGGTGAGTGTGGGGGTGAGGGAGGGGGTGGGGGTGAGGGTGAGGGTGGGGGTGAGTGTGGGGGTGCGGGAGGGCAAGGGGGTGAGTGTGAGTGTGTGGTGAGTGTGGGTGTGAATGTGGGGGTGGGGGTGGGGGTGAGGGTGGCGGTGAGGGTGGGGGTGAGTGTGAGGGTGAGTGTGGGATGAGTGTGGGTGTGGGGGTGAGGGTGGGGGTGAGGGTGGGGGTGGGGGTGAGTGTGGTGGTGTGGGTGGGGGTATGGTTGGGGGTAAGGTTGGGGGTGAGTGTGCGGGTGAGGGAGGGGGTGGGGGTGGGGGTGTGGGTGGGGGTGGGGATGATTGTGGGAGTGAGGGTGGGGGTCAGGGTGGGTGTGGGGGTGGGTGTGAGGGTGGGGGTGCGGGTGGGGGTGGGGGTGGGGGTGGGGGTCGGGGTGGCGGTGGGGGTGGGGGTGGGCATGGGGGTGGGGTGGGGGTGTGGTTGGGGGTGGGTGTGAGGGTGGGGGTGCGGGTGGGGGTGGGGGTGGGGTTGGGGGTGGGGGTCGGGGTGGGGGTGAGGGTGGGTGTGGGGGTGGCGGTGAGGGTGGGTGTGGGGGTGGTTGTGAGGGTGGGGGTGCGGGTGGGGGTGGGGGTGGGGGTGGGGGTCAGGGTGGGGATGGGGGTCGGGGTGGGGGTGGGGGTGGGGGTGAGTTTGAGGGTGGGGGTGGGGTTGGGAGTGAGTGTGGGGGTGAGGGTGGGGGTGGGGTGGGTGTGGGGTTGGGGGTGGGGTGGGGGTGGGCTGGGGTGGTGTTTTGGTGCTGTCTGTGTTGTGGTGACGTTGGTGTGTATTGAGCTGTGAGTGCTCACAGACAGAGTGATGTGACCTGGTGATCCCCGTCTCTCCTGAGGGGCCGAGTGACCCTGGAGGGAATATGGAGAGTGTTGGCTGGGAGCGACCTCTGGGGATGCGGGAGGGGGTGAGGGGGTTGGCTCGTGAGGGGGTTGGCTCGTGAGGGGGTTGGCTCGTGACGGGGTTGGCTCGTGAGGGGGTTGGCTCGTGAGGGGGTTGGCTCGTGACGGGGTTGGCTCGTGAGGGGGTTGGCTCGTGAGGGGGTTGGCTCGTGACGGGGTTGGCTCGTGAGGGGGTTGGCTCGTGAGGGGGTTGGCTCGTGACGGGGTTGGCTCGTGAGGGGGTTGGCTCGTGAGGGGGTTGGCTCGTGACGGGGTTGGCTCGTGACGGGGTTGGCTCGTGTGGGGGTTGGCTCGTGACGGGGTTGGCTCTGTAGCCTGTGGAGTGAGGGGTCCTCAGTGCCTACCTATGGAACTGACTGATCCCGCAAGGACTCAAACTACATTCAGACCAACACCGTGCGGATCTGACAGAACAACCAGGACATGCAACAAATTCATAACCTCCAGGAAGCCCTAATGCCTGAAACATCAACTCTCCTGCTCCCCAGATGCTGCCTGACCTGCTGCGCTTTTCCAGCAACACACACACGACTCTGAGCTCCAGCATCTGCAGCCCTCACTTTCCCCTACCTTATTGAAATGGACAAGACACTTGACAGCAGAGATGTGGACAGATAGTTTCCCCTTGTGGGAGAGTCCAGGACTAGAAGGAGCCATCTCGGGGAGGTGAGGGGGGGGGGGGGGGGGGGGTGCTCACCATTTAAGACAGAGATGAGGAGGAATTTCTTCCCTCAGAGGGGAGTGAATGTGTGGAATTCTTCCCCATAGAGCTGCGTCACAGCTGGGTCATTGAGTATATTCCAGACTGAGCGAGAGAGAGAGATCTTTAATCAGGAAAGGGATCAAGGATAATAGTGAAAGACATGAAAATAGAGTTGAGGATTGTCAGACCAGCCATGATCGTATTTTCTGGAGGAGCAGACATGATGGGCTGAATGGCCTCCTGTATGAAGTAATCGTTTGAGGGAGGTGGCTAACTCTGGAGTTAAAATGGGGACTGTCCAATGATCGTCTCTGATCAGGAATACATCTGGAACTTTGCTTCACTCCCCGGCGCCTTCACACATTCTGCTGTCTACTCTGAGGCCTGGCCATTGCCCTACAAAGGCGAAATACCGGGGATGCTGATGGTCTGAAATAAACAGAGAATGCTGAAGAAACTCTCAGCAGAAAGAGAAACCGAGTTAATGTTTTAAGGCTGAGTGCCTCCTCTGAGCTTGAATGGGATGATGAGGTTATTCAGTCTCAGATGCCCAGTTGGGGTGCTGTTGGTTTATTGGGGATATTTGTCAGCATTGGTGATGTTTTGGGAATTTCCACAGCACATTTCCCCTCCCACGTCCCTCCTCAAACACAGTTTCCCCTGGACCCATGGGAATGATCACCCTTACACCCATCTCAGCAAAACACTGGTGTCCAGGTATAAACTCGCCAACATCCTGGAAAGTCCACGCTTGTTCCTTCGGTATTGTTTTGTCTGGTTTATTAATTGAGATGTTGTTCTCACTTTGTCATATTTTAAAGACCTAACTTTGTAAAATATACCTTTTATTTCCATTTCATATTTTCTGGTGTGATTGTTCAAGGAGCCACTAGATGTACTTGGAGTTTCCATCACCTTTTGTTCACAGGATGTGGATGTTCACAGGACCTGCAGTTCGATCAATGCAGCGTGACACTGTGTGAGCTGTGTCCATGCCTGAACTGGGTGCAAGGTGAACCTCTCCAGTAAGTGCCGCTCGGTGGAGGTCACATGATACAAAGTTACACACATTATCATTGAGATTTTGAGTCACCCCAAGAGTTTAGAATGCAGACAGCTGTGTTACTGCTGTTAGCTCCTCCTCAGTTCCTGCACATATCGTCTTTAAATCTCTGAATGGCACGTGTGCACATTGTCACTGGCCGTTCACCTGAGTGATGGCCTTCCCTGGGTATCACTTGCACAATACCATTGTTTGTTTTATTGCCATCGGTGGGAGACGTGGAGCTCTGGGTCTCGCGGAGGGTTGTTTTTCAGACTGGAGGCCTGTGACCAGTGGAGTGCCACAAGGATCGGTGCTGGGTCCTTGACTTTTTGTCATTTACATAAATGATTTGGATGCGAGCATAAGAGGTACAGTTAGTAAGTTTGCAGATGACACCAAAATTGGAGGTGTAGTGAACAGCGAAGAGGGTTACCTCAGATTACAACAGGATCTGGACCAGATGGGCCAATGGGCTGAGAAGTGGCAGATGGAGTTTAATTCAGATAAATGTGAGGTGCTGCATTTTGGCAAAGCAAATCTTAGCAGGACTTATACACTTAATGGTAAGGTCCTAGTGAGTGTTGCTGAACAAAGAGACCTTGGAATGTAGGTTCATAGCTCCTTGAAAGTGGAGTCGCAGGTAGATAGGATAGTGAAGGTGGTGTTTGGTATTCTTTCCTTTATTGGTCAGAGTATTGAGTACAGGATTTGGGAGGTCACGTTGCGGCTGTACAGGACATTGGTTAGGCCACTGTTGGAATATTGCGTGCAATTCTGGTCTCCCTGCTATAGGAAAGATGTTGTGAAACTTGAAAGGGTTCAGAAAAGATTTACAAGGATGTTGCCAGGTTGGAGGATTTGAGCTACAGGGAGAGACTGAACAGGCTGGGGCTGTTTTCCCTGGAGTGTCGGAGGCTGAGGGGTGACCTTATAGAGGTTTACAAAATTATGAGGGGCATGGATAGGGTAAATAGACAAAGTCTTTTCCCTGGGGTGGGGGAGTCCAGAACTAGAGGGCACAGTTTAGGGTGAGAGGGAAAAGATATAAAAGAGACCTAAGGGGCAACTTTTTTACGCAGAGGGTGGTACGTGTATGGAATGAGCTGCTAGAGGATGTGGTGGAGGCTGGTACAATTGCAACATTTAAGAGGCATTTGGATGGGTATATGAATAGGAAGGGTTTGGAGGGATATGGGCCGGGTGCTGGCAGGTGGGACTAGATTGGGTTGGGATATCTGGTCGGCATGGACGGGTTGGTCTGTTTCTATGCTGTATGATTCTATGACTGTAATAGCCTTTTCTTGCTCTTGGGTGAGTACTTTGCGATTTGTGTGACATTAGTCTTTGTACCAGACTCCACTCCCTGCCCTCAGTCAGTCTGTCTCACCACTCAGGGATTGCGTTGTTTATATCAGCACGGGATTGGCTGGATTTCCTTCCGATCCCTTTGGCGATTTTTGGAGCTGAGGATAGTATGAACATACAAACGGAGGAATCCCGAGCATGAGGAGGCCATTCAGCCCCTTAAACCTTCTCCAATATTTGCGAAGAACACACCTGACCTGATTGTAACCTCAAATTCCCATTCCCACCTGATAACCGTACAGTGCCACTCCACCTCCCCCTCCCATCCCCCCATCGCTTAGTTAGAATCTCTCCACCTCTCTCTTAAAATTAATCAAGGTCTCTGCCTTCTCAACCTTTTGAGGAAGAGATTTCCAAAATTCTCTCTTTGTGACCTTTCACTCTTGACCCTCCCACTGAGAAGGTCAATGCTCGGTCGGGTGGAGGTGCTGTACGGTATCACGTTCCCAATCTGTTCCAAAGAGCATTATGGACCAGAGTCGTGTTCCACACGTACCACCCAACAAGAGTGGCAGTACCACATCCCACAAGTCAAGCTGCCAATGGTTCGAGCTTACCCAATGCCACCAGATATGGGTCAGTGTGTGAGACAGTGTCTGTGTGTGACAGTCTGTGCATGTGACAGAGTCTGTGTGTGACAGAGTCTGTGTGTGTGACAGAGTCTGTGTGTGAGACAGTGTCTGTGTGTGTGTGACAGTGTGTGTGTGTGACTGTGTGTGTGTGACAGTGTGTGTGTGAGGCAGTGTGTGTGAGACAGTGTGTGTGTGTGTGAGGCAGTGTGTGTGTGAGAGAGTGTGTGTGAGTGACAGTGTGTATGTGACAGTGTCTGTGTGTGAGGCAGTGTGTGTGAGTGACAGTGTGTGTGTGAGACAGTGTGTGTGAGTGACAGTGTGTGTGTGACAATGTGTGTATGACAGTGTCGGTGTGTGAGACAGTGTTAGTGTGTGTGTGTGAGGCCGTGTGTGTGTGACAATGTGTGTGTGTGTGACAGTATGTGTGTGACGGTGTCTGTGTGTGACAGTGTCTGTGTGTGAGGCAGTGTGTGTGTGTGAGTCAGTGTGTGTGTGACAGTGTACGTGTGACAGTGTGTGTGTGAGACTGTGTGTGTGACAGTGTGTGTGTGAGGCAGTGTTTGTGAGACAGTGTGTGTGTGTGAGGCAGTGTGTGTGTGAGAGAGTGTGTGTGAGTGACAGTGTGTATGTGACAGTGTCTGTGTGTGAGGCAGTGTGTGTGAGTGACAGTGTGTGTGTGAGACAGTGTGTGTGAGTGACAGTGTGTGAGTGACAGTGTGTGTGTGACAGTGTCTGTGTGTGAGGCAGTGTGTGTGTGACAATGTGTGTATGACAGTGTCTGTGTGTGAGACAGTGTCTGTGTGTGTTAGTGTGTGTGTGTGTGACAATGTGTGTGTGTGTGATAGCATGTGTGTGACAGTGTCTGTGTGTGACAGTGTCTGTGTGTGAGGCAGTGTGTGTGTGAGTCAGTGTGTGTGTGAGACAGTGTGCGTGTGACAGTGTGTGTGTGAGACTGTGTGTGTGACAGTGTGTGTGTGAGACAGTGTGTGTACGACACAGTGTATGTGAGTGACAGTGTGTGTGTGACAGTGTCTGTGTGTCAGTGTGTGTGTGTGTGACAGTGTCTGTGTGTGAGACAGTGTGTGTGAGACAGTGTGTGTGAGTGACAGTGTGTGTGTGAGACAGTGTGTGTGAGTGACACTGTGTGTGTGACAGTGTCTGTGTGTGAGGCAGTATGTGTGTGACAATGTGTGTATGACAGTGTCTGTGTGTGAGACAGTGTCTGAGTGTGTTAGTGTGTGTGTGTGTGTGAGGCAGCGTGTGTGTGACAATGTGTATGTGTGAGTGACAGTGTGTGTGTGACAGTGTCTGTGTGTGACAGTGTCTGTGTGTGAGGCAGTGTGTGTGTGTGAGACAGTGTGTGTGTGAGACTGTGTGTGTGTGACAGTGTATGTGAGTGACAGTGTGTGTGTGACTGTCTGTGTGTGAGACAGTGTGTGTGTGAGTGACAGTGTCTGTGTGTGAGGCAGTGTGTGTGTGAGACAGTGTGTGTTTGTGACAGTGTCTGTCTGTGAGACAGTGTGTGTGTGTGAGACTGTGTATGTGTGACTGTGTGTGAGACAGTGTGTGTGTGTGTGACAATGCCTGTGTGAGAGACAGTGTGTGTGTGACAGTGTCTGTGTGTGAGACAGTGTGTGTGTGTGAGACAGTGTGTGTGTGACAAGTCTGTGTGTGAGACAGTGTGTGTGAGACTGTGTGTGTGACAGTGTCTGTCTGTGAGACAGTGTGTGTGTGTGAGACTGTGTATGTGTGACTGTGTGTGAGACAGTGTGTGTGTGAGTGACAGTGTCTGTGTGTGAGACAGTGTGTGTGTGAGACTGTGTGTGTGTGACAGTGTCTGTGTGTGAGACAGTGTGTGTGAGACTGTGTGTGTGACAATGTCTGTGTGAGAGACAGTGTGTGTGTGTGACTGTGTGTGTGTGACAGTGTGTGTGTGAGGCAGTGTGTGTGAGACAGTGTGTGTGTGTGTGAGGCAGTGTGTGTGTGAGAGAGTGTGTGTGAGTGACAGTGTGTATGTGACAGTGTCTGTGTGTGAGGCAGTGTGTGTGAGTGACAGTGTGTGTGTGAGACAGTGTGTGTGAGTGACAGTGTGTGAGTGACAGTGTGTGAGTGACAGTGTCTGTGTGTGAGGCAGTGTGTGTGTGACAATGTGTGTATGACAGTGTCTGTGTGTGAGACAGTGTCTGTGTGTGTTAGTGTGTGTGTGTGAGGCAGTGTGTGTGTGACAATGTGTGTGTGTGACAGTGTCTGTGTGTGAGGCAGTGTGTGTGTGTGAGTCAGTGTGTGTGTGACAGTGTACATGTGACAGTGTGTGTGTGAGACTGTGTGTGTGACAGTGTGTGTGTGAGGCAGTGTTTGTGAAACAGTGTGTGTGTGTGTGAGGCAGTGTGTGTGTGAGAGAGTGTGTGTGAGTGACAGTGTGTATGTGACAGTGTCTGTGTGTGAGGCAGTGTGTGTGAGTGACAGTGTGTGTGTGAGACAGTGTGTGTGAGTGACAGTGTGTGAGTGACAGTGTGTGTGTGACAGTGTCTGTGTGTGAGGCAGTGTGTGTGTGACAATGTGTGTATGACAGTGTCTGTGTGTGAGACAGTGTCTGTGTGTGTTAGTGTGTGTGTGTGTGAGGCAGTGTGTGTGTGACAATGTGTGTGTGTGTGACAGTATGTGTGTGACAGTGTCTGTGTGTGACAGTGTCTGTGTGTGAGGCAGTGTGTGTGTGAGTCAGTGTGTGTGTGACAGTGTGCGTGTGACAGTGTGTGTGTGAGACTGTGTGTGTGACAGTGTGTGTGTGAGACAGTGTGTGTACGACACAGTGTATGTGAGTGACAGTGTGTGTGTGACAGTGTCTGTGTGTCAGTGTGTGTGTGTGACAGTGTCTGTGTGTGAGACAGTGTGTGTGAGACAGTGTGTGTGAGTGACAGTGTGTGTGTGAGACAGTGTGTGTGAGTGACACTGTGTGTGTGACAGTGTCTGTGTGTGAGGCAGTATGTGTGTGACAATGTGTGTATGACAGTGTCTGTGTGTGAGACAGTGTCTGAGTGTGTTAGTGTGTGTGTGCGTGTGAGGCAGCGTGTGTGTGACAATGTGTATGTGTGAGTGACAGTGTGTGTGTGACAGTGCCTGTGTGTGACAGTGTCTGTGTGTGAGGCAGTGTGTGTGTGTGAGACAGTGTGTGTGTGAGACTGTGTGTGTGTGACAGTGTATGTGAGTGACAGTGTGTGTGTGACTGTCTGTGTGTGAGACAGTGTGTGTGTGAGTGACAGTGTCTGTGTGTGAGGCAGTGTGTGTGTGAGACAGTGTGTGTTTGTGACAGTGTCTGTCTGTGAGACAGTGTGTGTGTGTGAGACAGTGTGTGTGTGAGTGACAGTGTCTGTGTGTGAGACAGTGTGTGTGTGAGACTGTGTGTGTGTGACAGTGTCTGTGTGTGAGACAGTGTGTGTGAGACTGTGTGTGTGACAATGTCTGTGTGAGAGACAGTGTGTGTGTGAGACTGTGTGTGTGTGACAGTGTCTGTGTGTGAGACAGTGTGTGTGTGTGAGACAGTGTGTGTGTGACAAGTCTGTGTGTGAGACAGTGTGTGTGAGACTGTGTGTGTGACAATGTCTGTGTGAGAGACAGTGTGTGTGTGACAGTGTCTGTGTATGAGACAGTGTGTGTGCGTGACAGTGTGTGACACAGTGTGTGTGTGTGTGTGTGTGAGACAGTGTCAGTGTGTGACACAGTGTGTGTGTGTGACAGTGTCAGTGTGTGAGACAGTGTGTGTGTGACAGTGTGTGTGTGTGTGAGACAGTGTGTGTGCGTGTGACTGTGTGTTTGTGACAGTGTGTGTGTGAGGCAGTGTGCGTGAGACAGTTGTGTGTGTGTGTGTGACAGTGAGTGTGTGTAAGGCAGTGTGTGTGAGACAGTGTGTGTGTGTGAGACAGTGTGTGTGAGTGACAGTGTGTGTGTGAGACAGTGTGTATGTGGCAGTGTGTGTGTGTGACAGTGTGTGTGTGACTGTGTGTGTGACAATGTCTGTGTGTGAGACAGTGTGTGTGTGTGTGAGACAGTGTCTGTGTGTGTGACAGTGTGTGTGTGACTGTGTGTGTGACAATGTCTGTGTGTGAGACAGTGTGTGTGTGTGTGAGACAGTGTCTGTGTGTGAGACAGTGTGTGTGTGACAGTGTCAGTGTGTGAGACAGTGTGTGTGTGTGTGACTGTGTGTTTGTGACAGTGTGTGTGTGAGGCAGTGTGCGTGAGACAATGTGTGTGTGTGTGTGTGTGTGTGAGACAGTGAGTGTGTGTAAGGCAGTGTGTGTGTGTGTGTGAGACAGTGTGTGTGAGTGACAGTGAGTGTGTGAGGCAGTGTGCGTGAGACAATGTGTGTGTGTGTGTGAGACAGTGAGTGTGTGTAAGGCAGTGTGTGTGAGACAGTGTGTGTGTGTGAGACAGTGTGTGTGAGTGACAGTGTGTGTGTGAGACAGTGAGTGTGTGACTGTGTGTGAGAGGCAGTGTGTCCGTGAGACAGTGTCTGTGTGTGAGACAGTGTGTGTGTGACAAGTCTGTGTGTGAGACAGTGTGTGTGAGACTGTGTGTGTGACAATGTCTGTGTGAGAGACAGTGTGTGTGTGAGACTGTGTGTGTGTGACAGTGTCTGTGTGTGAGACAGTGTGTGTGTGTGAGACAGTGTGTGTGTGACAAGTCTGTGTGTGAGACAGTGTGTGTGAGACAGTGTGTGTGTGTGAGACAGTGTGTGTGTGACAAGTCTGTGTGTGGGACAGTGTGTGTGAGACTGTGTGTGTGACAATGTCTGTGTGTGAGACAGTGTGTGTGTGACAGTGTCTGTGTATGAGACAGTGTGTGTGCGTGACAGTGTGTGACACACTGTGTGTGTGTGTGACAGTGTCAGTGTGTGAGACAGTGTGTGTGTGTGAGACAGTGTGTGTGTGACAGTGTCTGTGTGTGTGACAGTGTGTGTGCGTGTGACTGTGTGTTTGTGACAGTGTGTGTGTGAGGCAGTGTGCGTGAGACAGTTGTGTGTGTGTGTGTGACAGTGAGTGTGTGTAAGGCAGTGTGTGTGAGACAGTGTGTGTGTGAGACAGTGTGTGTGAGTGACAGTGTGTGTGTGAGACAGTGTGTGTGTGACAGTGTGTGTGTGTGACAGTGTGTGTGTGACTGTGTGTGAGACAGTGTGTGTGTGTGTGAGACAGTGTCTGTGTGTGAGACAGTGTGTGTGTGAGACAGTGTGTGTGCGTGACAGTGTGTGAGACAGTGTGTGTGTGACAGTGTCAGTGTGTGAGACAGTGTGTGTGTGTGTGACTGAGTGTTTGTGACAGTGTGTGTGTGATGCAGTGTGCGTGAGACAATGTGTGTGTGGGTGTGAGACAGTGAGTGTGTGTAAGGCAGTGTGTGTGAGACAGTGTGTGTGTGTGTGAGACAGTGTGTGTGAGTGACCGTGAGTGTGTGAGGCAGTGTGCGTGAGACAATGTGTGTGTGAGACAGTGTGTGTGTGTGTGAGTGACAGTGTGTGTGTGACAGTGTGTGTGTGTGAGACAGTGAGTGTGTGACTGTGTGTGTGAGGCAGTGTGTCCGTGAGACAGTGTCTGTGTGTGAGACAGTGTGTGTGTGTGAGACAGTGTGTGTGTGACAAGTCTGTGTGTGAGACAGTGTGTGTGAGACTGTGTGTGTGACAATGTCTGTGTGGGAGACAGTGTGTGTGTGAGACTGTGTGTGTGTGACAGTGTCTGTGTGTGAGACAGTGTGTGTGTGTGAGACAGTGTGTGTGTGACAAGTCTGTGTGTGAGACAGTGTGTGTGAGACTGTGTGTGTGACAATGTCAGTGTGTGAGACAGTGTGTGTGTGACAGTGTCTGTGTATGAGACAGTTGTGTGTGTGCGTGACAGTGTGTGACACAGTGTGTGTGTGTGTGACAGTGTCAGTGTGTGACACAGTGTGTGTGTGTGTGACAGCGTCAGTGTGTGAGACAGTGTGTGTGTGTGAGACAGTGTGTGTGTGACAGTGTGTGTGAGGCAGTGTGCGTGAGACAGTTGTGTGTGTGTGTGACAGTGAGTGTGTGTAAGGCAGTGTGTGTGTGACAGTGTGTGTGTGTGACAGTGTGTGTGTGACTGTGTGTGAGACTGTGTGTGTGTGACAGTGTCAGTGTGTGAGACTGTGTGTGTGTGTGTGAGACAGTGAGTGTGTGTAAGGCAGTGTGTGTGAGATAGTGTGTGTGTGTGTGAGACAGTGTGTGTGAGTGACAGTGAGTGTGTGAGGCAGTGTGCGTGAGACAATGTGTGTGTGTGTGTGAGACAGTGAGTGTGTGTAAGGCAGTGTGTGTGAGACAGTGTGTGTGTGTGTGTAAGAGACAGTGTGTGTGAGTGACAGTGTGTGTGTGACAGTGTGTGTGTGTGAGACAGTGAGTGTGACTGTGTGTGTGAGGCAGTGTGTCCGTGAGACAGTGTCTGTGTGTGAGACAGTGTGTGTGAGTGACAGTGTGTGTGTGACAAGTCTGTGTGTGAGGCAGTGTGTGTGAGATAGTGGTGTGTGTGCGTGACAGTGGTGTGTGTGAGAGACAGTGGTGTGTGTGTGAGACAGTGTGTGTGTGTGAGACAATGGTATGTGTGTGTGAGACAGTTGTGTGTGTGTGTATGAGACAGTTGTGTGTGTGTGTGAGACAGTGTGTATGTGTGAGAGACAGTGGTGCGTGTGTGAGACAGTTGTGTGTGTGAGACAGTGGTGTGTGTGTGTGAGACAGTGGTGTGTGTGTGACAGTGGTGTGTGTGTGTGTGTGAGACAGTGTGTGTGAGTGACAGTGTGTGTGAGTGACAGTGTGTGTGTGAGACAGTGTGTGTGTGACAGTATGTGTGTGTGAGACAGTGAGTGTGTGACTGTGTGTGTGTGAGGCAATGTGTCCGTGAGACAGCGTCTGTGTGTGAGACAGTGTGTGTGAGTGACAGTGTGTGTGACAGTGTCTGTGTGTGAGGCAGTGTGTGTGAGACAGTGGTGTGTGTGTGTGATACAGTTGTGTGTGTGAGACAGTTGTGTGTGTGTGAGACAGTGTGTGTGTGTGAGACAGTTGTGTGTGTGTGAGACAGTGTGTGTGTGTGAGACAGTGGTGTGTGTGTGAGACAGTGGTGTGTGTGTGTGTGTGACAGTGGTGTGTGTGTGACAGTGGTGTGTGTGTGTGTGTGACAGTGGTGTGTGTGTGAGACAGTGTGTGTGTGTGAGACAGTGTGTGTGTGTGAGTCAGTGTGTGTGTGAGACAGTTGTGTGTCTGAGACAGTTGTGTGTGTGTGAGACAGTGTGTGTGTGTGAGACAGTTGTGTGTGTGAGACAGTTGTGTGTGTGTGAGAGACAGTGTGTGTGTGAGACAGTTGTGTGTGTGAGACAGTTGTGTGTGTGTGAGTCAGTGGTGTGTGTATGTGAGACAGTTGTGTGTCTGAGACAGTGGTGTGTGTGTGAGACAGTGTGTGTGTGTGAGACAGTTGTGTGTGTGAGACAGTTGTGTGTGTGTGATACAGTTGTGTGTCTGAGACAGTTGTGTGTGTGTGAGACAGTGGTGTGTGTGTGAGAGACAGTGGTGTGTGTGTGAGAGACAGTGTGTGTGTGTGTGAGACAGTGTGTGTGTGTGAGACAGTTGTGTGTCTGAGACAGTGGTGTGTGTGTGTGTGTGAGACAGTGTGTGTGTGTGTGAGACAGTGTGTGTGTGTGAGACAGTGTGTGTGTGTGTGTGTGACAGTTGTGTGTCTGAGACAGTTGTGTGTGTGAGAGACAGTTGTGTGTGTGTGACAGTGGTGTGTGTGTGAGACAGTTGTGTGTGTGTGTGTGAGACAGTTGTGTGTCTGAGACAGTGGTGTGTGTGTGAGACAGTGGTGTGTGTGTGTGAGACAGTGTGTGTGTGTGAGACAGTGTGTGTGTGTGAGACAGTTGTGTGTGTGAGACAGTTGTGTGTGTGTGAGACAGTTGTGTGTGTGTGACAGTGGTGTGTGTGTGAGACAGTTGTGTGTGTGTGTGAGACAGTTGTGTGTGTGAGACAGTTGTGTGTGTGAGACAGTTGTGTGTGTGTGACAGTGGTGTGTGTGTGAGACAGTTGTGTGTCTGAGACTGTGGTGTGTATGTGAGACAGTGTGTGTGTGAGACAGTTGTGTGTGTGAGACAGTGGTGTGTGTCTGTGACAGTGGTGTGTGTGTGTGTGACAGTTGTGTGTGAGACAGTGGTGTGTGTGAGACAGTTGTGTGTGTGTGACAGTTGTGTGTGTGTGAGACAGTTGTGTGTCTGAGACAGTGGTGTGTATGTGAGACAGTGGTGTGTGTGTGAGACAGTGTGTGTGTGTGAGACAGTGGTGTGTGTGTGACAGTTGTGTGTGTAAGACAGTTGTGTGTGTGTGATACAGTTGTGTGTGTGAGACAGTGGTGTGTGTGTGTGACATTTGTGTGTGTGAGACAGTGGTGTGTGTGTGAGACAGTTGTGTGTGTGATACAGTTGTGTGTGTGAGACAGTGTGTGGGTGAGACATTTGTGTGTGTGTGACAGTGGTGTGTGTGTGTGACAGTGGTGTGTGTGTGTGTGACAGTTGTGTGTGAGACAGTGGTGTGTGTGAGACAGTTGTGTGTGTGTGACAGTTGTGTGTGTGTGAGACAGTTGTGTGTCTGAGACAGTGGTGTGTATGTGAGACAGTGGTGTGTGTGTGAGACAGTGTGTGTGTGTGAGTCAGTGTGTGTGTGTGAGTCAGTGTGTGTGTGTGAGACAGTTGTGTGTGTAAGACAGTTGTGTGTGTGTGTGACAGTGGTGTGTGTGTGTGTGACAGTTGTGTGTGAGACAGTGGTGTGTGTGTGATACAGTTGTGTGTGTGTGACAGTGGTGTGTGTGTGTGACATTTGTGTGTGTGTGAGACAGTGGTGTGTGTGTGAGACAGTTGTGTGTGTGTGACAGTGGTGTGTGTGTGTGACATTTGTGTGTGTGTGAGACAGTGGTGTGTGTGTGAGACAGTTGTGTGTGTGAGACAGTGGTGTGTGTGAGACAGTTGTGTGTGTGAGACAGTTGTGTGTGTGAGACAGTTGTGTGTGTGAGACAGTGGTGTGTGTGTGAGACAGTTGTGTGTGTGAGACAGTTGTGTGTGTGAGACAGTGGTGTGTGTGTGATACAGTTGTGTGTGTGTGACAGTGTGTGTGTGAGACAGTGGTGTGTGTGTGAGACAGTTGTGTGTGTGTGACAGTGTGTGTGTGAGACAGTGGTGTGTGTGTGAGACAGTGTGTGTGTGAGACAGTGGTGTGTGTGTGTGACAGTAGTGTGTGTGTGTGACAGTGGTGTATGTGAGACAGTGGTGTGTGTGTGTGACAGTAGTGTGTGTGAGAGACAGTGGTGTGTGTGAGACAATTGTGTTTGTGAGATAGTGGTGTGTGTATGAGACAGTGGTGTGTGTGTGTGACAGTGGTGTTTGTGTGTGAGACAGTTGTGTGTATGAGACAGTGGTGTGTGTGTGTGACAGTGGTGTTTGTGTGTGAGACAGTTGTGTGTGTGAGACAGTTGTGTGTGTGAGAGACAGTTGTGTGTGTGTGAGACAGTGGTATGTGTGTGTGACAGTTGTGTGTGTGAGACAGTGGTGTGTGTGAGACAGTGGTGTGTGTGTGATATAGTTGTGTGTGTGAGACAGTGTGCGTGTGTGAGACAGTTGTGTGTGAGAGACAGTGGTGTGTGTGTGTGATACAGTTGTGTGTGTGTGAGACAGTGTGTGTGTGTGTGAGACAGTTGTGTGTGTGTGAGAGACAGTGTGTGTGTGAGACAGTGTGTGTGTGTGAGACAGTTGTGTGTGTGTGAGACAGTGGTGTGTGTGAGGGACAGTTGTGTGTGTGTGTGAGACAGTGTGTGTGTGTGATACAGCTGTGTGTGTGAGACAGTGTGTGTGTGTGTGAGAGACAGTGTGTGTGTGTGAGACAGTGTGTGTGTGAGACAGTTGTGTGTGTGAGACAGTTGTGTGTGTGTGAGACAGTTGTGTGTCTGAGACAGTGGTGTGTGTGTGTGAGACAGTTGTGTGTGTGAGACAGTTGTGTGTGTGTGAGACAGTGGTGTGTGTGAGAGACAGTTTTGTGTGTGTGTGAGACAGTGTGTGTGTGAGACAGTGGTGTGTGTGTGTGTGACAGTTGTGTGTGTGAGACAGTTGTGTGTGTGTGAGACAGTGGTGTGTGTGTGTGACAGTTGTGTGTGAGACAGTGGTGTGTGTGTGATACAGTTGTGTGTGTGAGACAGTGTGTGTTGTGAGACATTTGTGTGTGTGTGAGACAGTGTGTGTGTGTGAGACAGTTGTGTGTGTGAGACAGTTGTGTGTGTGAGACAGTGTGTGTGTGAGACATTTGTGTGTGTGTGAGACAGTGGTGTGTGTGTGACACAGTTGTGTGTGTGAGACAGTTGTGTGTGTGTGAGACAGTGTGTGTGTGTGTGTGAGACAGTGGCGTGTGTGAGAGACAGTTGTGTGTGTGTGAGGCAGTTGTGTGTGTGTGAGACAGTTGTGTGTGTGAGACAGTTGTGTGTGTGAGACAGTGGTGTGTGTGTGAGACAGTGTGTGTGTGAGTCAGTGGTGTGTGTGTGGGACAGTGGTGTGTGTGTGTGTGACAATGCTGGCCTGTGTTGGATCAGACTAGGTTAGTTTGGATCGGGCCAGTCTGGGTTGGGTTGGATCGGGCTGGTCTGGGTTGGGTTGGATCGGGCTGGTCTGGGTTGGTTTGGATCGGGCTGGTCTGGGTTGGTTTGGATCGGGCTGGTCTGGGTTGGGTTGGATCGGGCTGGTCTGGGTTGGTTTGGATCGGGCTGGTCTGGGTTGGTTTGGATCGGGCTGGTCTGGGTTGGGTTGGATCGGGCTGGTCGGGGTTGGTTTGGATCGGGCTGGTCTGGGTTGGTTTGGATCGGGCTGGTCTGGGTTGGGTTGGATCGGGCTGGTCTGGGTTGGGTTGGATCGGGCTGGTCTGGGTTGGTTTGGATCGGGCTGGTCTGGGTTAGTTTGGATCGGGCTGGTCTGGGTTGGTTTGGATCGGGCTGGTCTGGGTTAGTTTGGATTGGGCCAGTCTGGGTTGGTTTGGATCGGGCTGGTCTGGGTTAGTTTGGATCGGGCTGGTCTGGGTTGGGTTGGATCGGGCTGGTCTGGGTTAGTTTGGATTGGGCCAGTCTGGGTTGGTTTGGATCGGGCTGGTCTGGGTTGGTTTGGATCGGGCTGGTCTGGGTTAGTTTGGATCGGGCTGGTCTGGGTTGGTTTGGATCGGGCTGGTCTGGGTTAGTTTGGATTGGGCCAGTCTGGGTTGGTTTGGATCGGGCTGGTCTGGGTTAGTTTGGATCGGGCTGGTCTGGGTTGGGTTGGATCGGGCTGGTCTGGGTTAGTTTGGATCGGGCTGGTCTGGGTTGGGTTGGATCGGGCTGGTCTGGGTTAGTTTGGATCGGGCTGGTCTGGGTTGGGTTGGATCGGGCTGGTCTGGGTTGGGTTGGATCGGGCTGGTCTGGGTTGGGTTGGATCGGGCTGATCTGGGTTAGTTTGGATCGGGCTGGTCTGGGTTGGGTTGGATCGGGCTGGTCGGGGTTGGGTTGGATCGGGCTGGTCTGGGTTGGGTTGGATCGGGCTGGTCTGGGTTGGGTTGGATCGGGCTGGTCTGGGTTGGTTTGGATCGGGCTGGTCGGGGTTGGGTTGGATCGGGCTGGTCTGGGTTGGGTTGGATCGGGCTGGTCTGGGTTGGTTTGGATCGGGCTGGTCGGGGTTGGGTTGGATCGGGCTGATCTGGGTTGGGTTGGATCGGGCTGCTCTGGCTTGGGTTGGATCGGGCTGGTCGGGGTTGGGTTGGATCGGGCTGGTCTGGGTTGGGTTGGATCGGGCTGGTCTGGGTTGGGTTGGATCGGGTTGTCAATATCAGTCTGGGAAACATGGGGAATTGGGTTGGGGAGGGGATTGGTGATGTGTATGGATTGTTGGGTTTACCTGAGTTTACCTGAGCTGGTCTGGGAGCAAGATGTGATGTCTAAGTATTTGAATGGCCGTGCTGTGGTGTGGTAACACTGGGCTTTTGGGAGAGTTTGGTAAGATCTCGTTGCTGAGTGAGTATTTGTGAGAAAAGTCAAGTTGGATGATTGAATTGAGCCCTGCCTGGACTGGGTGAGTATGTTCAGCAGAAAAGCAGGAATGTCTGTGTATCTGTGCTGATGTCTGGGTTATGGAGAGAGAACCCTTTAATTCACAAAACTTACATTCATTAAATTAAAATACTTATATTTGTAGCATGTTTTATGGGGAAATACATCAGCAGAAGTGTATGTGTGAGAGAGAGAGATAGAGCGAAAGTGGATTGATTGAAGGAAAGATGTTAATTATCTCTATGTTTAATTTCAGTAAAGATTACCATCACATTTCACCCAAAATCCCATGTCCACAGTTTAACAAAATGAAGATTTTTCCAGCCTTCAACAGATCACGTGTTCCTCCTGGTGAATACCTGGTGTTTGAGCTTGGTAACATATAGGTTTGAAATGTAGAGTATGTCTCAAGGAAAGGATGAATAGTGTGTATTATCCTGACCATCAGAAATATCTCTCTTTGTTTCATACATAGAACAAAGAACAAAGAAAATATACAGCCCAGGAACAGGCCCTTCGGCCCTCCAAGCCTGAGCTGATCCAAATCCACTGTCTAAACCTGTCGCCCAATTCCTAAGCATCTGTAACCCTCTGCTCCCCACCTACTCATACATCTGTCCCGATGCATCTTAAATGAATCTACCGTGCCTGCCTCTACCACCTCTGCTGGCAACGTGTTCCAGACGTCCACCACCCTCTGTGTGAAGTACTTGCCGCGTGTATCCCCCTTAAACTTTCCACCTCTCACCTTGAAAGCATGACCTCTCGTTATTGAATCCCTCACCCTGGGGAAAAGCTTGTCTCTATCCACCCTGTCTATACCTTCATGATTTTATAAACCTCAATCAGGTCCCCCCTCAATCTCCTTTTTTCTAATGAAAATAAACCTAACCTACTCAACCTCTCTTCATAGCTAGCACCTTCCATTCTAGGCAACATCCTCGTAAACCTTCTCTGCACCCTCTCCAAAGCGTCCACATCCTTTTGGTAATGTGACGACCAGAACTGTACACAGTATTCTAAATGCAGCCGAACTAATGACTTGTACAACGTTAACATGACTTGCCAGCTCTTATACTCAATACCCCGTCCAATGAAGGCAAGCATACTATATGCCTTCTTGACCACTCTATCCACCTGTGCAGCAACCTTCAGGGTACAATGGACCTGCACTCCCAGATCTCTCTGCTCATCAACTTTTCCTAAGGCTCTTCCATTCATTGTATAATTCGCTCTAGAATTAGTCTTACCTAAATGCATCACCTCACATTTAGAACATAGAACATAGAACAATACAGCACAGAACAGGCCCTTCGGCCCACGATGTTGTGCCGAACATTTGTCCTAGCCATCCATGTACCTATCCAATTGCCGCTTAAAGGTCGCCAAAGATTCTGACTCTACCACTCCCACAGGCAGCGCATTCCATGCCCCCACCACTCTCTGGGTAAAGAACCTACCCCTGACATCCCCCCTATACCTTCCACCCTTCACCTTAAATTTATGTCCCCTTGTAACACTCTGTTGTACCCGGGGAAAAAGTCTCTGACTGTCTACTCTATCTATTCCCCTGATCATCTTATAAACCTCCAACAAGTCACCCCTCATCCTTCGCTGTTCCAACGAGAAAAGGCTTAGCACGCTCAACCTATCCTCGTACGAATTATTCTCCATTCCAGGCAACATCCTGGTAAATCTTCTCTGCACCCTCTCCAAAGCTTCCACATCTTTCCGAAAGTGAGGCGACCAGAACTGCACACAGTACTCCAAATGTGGCCTAACCAAAGTCCTGTACAGCTGCAACATCACCTCACGACTCTTGAATTCAATCCCTCTGCTAATGAACGCTAATACACCATAGGTCTTCTTACAAGCTCTATCCACCTGAGTGGCAACTTTCAAAGATCTATGAACATAGACCCCAAGATCCCTCTGCTCCTCCACCTTACTAATAACCCTACCATTAACCCTGTATTCCACATTCTTATTTGTCTTTCCAAAATGGACAACCTCACACTTGGCAGGGTTGAACTCCATCTGCCACTCCTCAGCCCAGCTCTGCATCATATCTAAGTCCCTTTGCAGCCGACAACAGCCCTCCTCACTATCCACAACTCCACCAATCTTGTATCATCTGCAAATTTACTGACCCACCCTTCGACTCCCTCTTCCAAGTCATTAATAAAAATTACAAACAGCAGAGGACCTAGAACTGATCCCTGCGGAACTCCACTTGTAAGTGGGCTCCAGGCTGAATATTTACCATCTACCACCACTCTCTGACTTCGACCGGTTAGCCAGTTCTCTATCCAACTGGCCAAATTTCCCTCTATCCCATGCCTCCTGACTTTCCGCATAAGCCTACCACGGGGAACCTTATCAAATGCCTTACTAAAATCCATGTACACTACATCCACTGCTCTACCCTCATCCACATGCTTGGTCACCTCCTCAAAGAATTCAATAAGACTTGTAATGCAAGACCTACCCCTCACAAATCCGTGCTGGATGTCCCTAATCAAGCAGTGTCTTTCCAGATACTCATAAATCCTATCCCTCAGTACCCTTTCCATTACTTTGCCTACCACTGAAGTAAGACTAACTGGCCTGTAATTCCCGGGGTTATCCCTATTCCCTTTTTTGAACAGGGGCACAACATTCGCCACTCTCCAATCCCCTGGTACCACCCCTGTTGACAGTGAAGACGAAACGATCATTGCCAACGGCTCTGCAATTTCCTCTCTTGCTTCCCACATAATCCTAGGATATATCCTGTCAGGCCCGGGGGACTTGTCTATCCTCAAGTTGTTCAAAATGCCCAACACATCTTCCTTCCTAACAAGTATCTCCTCTAGCTTACCAGTCCGTTTCACACTCACCTCTTCAACAATACGGTCCCTCTCATTCGTAAATACTGAAGAAAAGTACTCATTCAAGACCTCTCCTATCTCTTCCGACTCAATACACAGTCTCCCACTACTGTCCTTGATCAGACCTACCCTCGTTCTCATCATTCTCATGTTTCTCACATAGGCATAAAAGGCCTTGGGGTTATCCTTGATCCTATCCACCAAAGATTTTTCATGCCCTCTCTTAGCTCTCCTAATCCCTTTCTTCAGGTCCCTCCTGACTATCCTGTATCCCTCCAACACTCTGTCTGAACCTTGTTTCCTCAACCTTATGTAAGCCTCCTTCTTCCTCTTTACAAGACATTCAACCTCCCTCGTCAACCAAGCTTCCCTCACACGACCATTTCTTTCCTGCCTGACCGGTACATACATATCAAGGGCACGTCGTGTCTGTTCCTTGAAAAAGTTCCACATTTCCACGACATCCTTCCCTGACAGCCTATGCTCCCAATTTATGCTCCTCAGATCCTGTCTTACTGCATCGTATTTACCCTTCTCCCAATTGTAAAACCTACCCTGTTGCACGCACCTATCTCTCTCCAAAACCAAGGTGAAAGTCACAGAATTGTGGTCACCATCACCAAAATGTTCACCCACTAACAAGCCCACCACTTGTCCCGGTTCGTTACCAAGTACCAAATCCAATATGGCCTCCCCTCTGGTCGGACAATCTACATACTGCGTTAGAAAAGCTTCCTGGACACACTGCACAAACACCGCCCCATCCAATCTACTTGATCTAAAGAGCTTCCAATCAATATTTGGGAAGTTGAAGTCACCCATGACTACTACCCTGTGGCTTCTGCACCTTTCCAAAATCTGTTTCCCAATCTGTTTCTCCACATCTCTGCTGCTATTGGGGGGCCTATAGTAAACACCCAACAAGGTGACTGCACCTTTCCTATTTCTGACTTCAGCCCATACTACCTCCAAAAGCAGATCCACCTCGAACTGCCTTTCTGCAGCCGTTATACTATTTCTAATTAGCAATGCCACCCCCCCTCCTTTTTTACCACCCTCCCTAATCTTACTGAAACATCTGTAACCAGGAACCTCCAACAACCATTCCTGTCCCTCTTCTATCCACGTTTCCGTGATGGCCACAACATCGTAGTCCCAGGTAGCGATCCACGCCTTAAGTTCACCCACCTTATTTCTGATACTCCTTGCGTTGAAGTATACGCACTTGAGCCCATCTCTGTGTCCGCAAGTACTCCCTGTCAGTGCTACCTTCTCCACAGCCTCCCTACATTCTTGGACATCCTGACAAACAGCTAGCCTACTTGCTGGACTACAAGTCCGGATCCTATCCCCCTGCCAAATTAGTTTAAACCCCCCCCCGAAGAGTGCTAGCAAACCTACCCCCCAGGATATTGGTGCCCTTCTGGTTCAGGTGCAACCCGTCCTGCTTGTACAGGTCCCACCTTCCCCAGAATGCAGTCCAATTGTCCAAATACCTGAAGCCCTCCCTCCTACACCATCCTTGCAGCCACGTGTTCAACTGCACTCTCTCCCTATTCCTTGCCTCACTGTCACGTGGCACCAGCAACAACCCAGAGATGACGACTCTGTCCGTCCTAGCTTTTAGCTTCCAGCCTAACTCCCTGAGCTCCTGAATGACCTCCCCACCCCTCTTCCTACCTATGTCGTTGGTGCCAATGTGCACTATGACTTCTGGCTGCACACCCTCCCCCTTAAGGATTCTGAAGACACGGTCCGAGACGTCTCGGACCCTGGCACCCGGGAGGCAATTTGTCTGGATTGAAATCCATCTGCCACTTTTCTGCCCAACTCTCCAGTCTGTCTATATCCTCCTGTATTCTCTGACGGTCCCTTATGCTTTCTGCTACTCCACCAATCTTCTTGTCATCTGCAAACTTGCTGATCATACCAACAGTGCCCTCTTCCAGATCATTTATGTATATTACAAACAACAGTGGCCCCAACACTGACCCCTGTGGAACACCACTGGTCACCTTTCTCCATTTCGAGAAACTCCCTTCAACTACTACTCTCTGTCTCCTGTTGCTCAACCAGTTCTTTATCCACCGAGCTAGAACACCCTGCACACCACATGACATCAATAATCAATGCCTTTGAACTGGACACACCATTATGACAGTGAGGTTTGCACTGACACAGCCAAGTGTGTCAGACCTTGAGATGCTGGAGCTCAAAACAAATATATCATCATCTCCGTTTAAATCCACTGTTATGTTCTGATGGATTTTAGATTAGATTAGATTAGATTACAGTGTGGAAACAGGCCCTTCGGCCCAACAAGTCCACACCGACCCGGCGAAGCGCAACCCACCCATACCCCTACATTTACCCCTTACCTAACATTACGGGCAATTTAGCATGGCCAATTCACCTGACCTGCACATCTTTTGGACTGTGGGAGGAAACCGGAGCACCCGGGGGAAACCCACGCAGACACGGGGAGAACGTGCAAACTCCACACAGTCAGTCGCCTGAGTCGGGAATTGAACCCGGGTCTCTGGCACTGTGAGGCAGCAGTGCTAACCACTGTGCCACCGTGCCGCCCACACCACATGATACATGTTCTCTTCATGTATATTAATCATTTATGTTTCCAAAATGAGTGAAAGAAATGATATGAAATAAAAGACCATAAAGCTTCAATCTGGACCTAATTCTGAGCTGATTACATACAATGTACAAACAAAACCTGACTCTTTCAAACGTCAGTGAGGTGTGAGTAACAGCCCTTGTCATCATGGCTGTACTTGATGGAGTTAGCATCAAGGAGCCCGGGCAAAACTGGAATCAGTGGGTATCAGGGGGCAAACTCTCCACTGGCTGGAGTCATACCTGGCACACAGGGAGATGGTTGTGGTGTTGGGGGTCAGTCATCTCAGTTCCAAAACATCTCTGCAGGAGTCCCTCAGGGGAGTGTCCTAGACTCAACCACCTTCAGCTGCTTCATCAATGACCTTCCCTCCATCAGAAGGTCAGAGGTGGGGGATGTTCACTGAGGATTGTACAACGTTCAGCACCTTCACAACTCCTCAGATACTGAAGCTGTCCACATCTAAATACTGCGAGACTTGGCTTGGGCTGCCACGTTGGAAGTAACATTCACACCTCACAAATCTCAGGCAATGACACTTCCAAAAAGAGAGAATTTAACCATTGCCCCTTGGCATTCAATTGTGCAACCATCCCTGAATCCCTCACCATCAACATCCTGGGGGTTACCATTGACCAGAAACTCAACTGGACTCACTATGTAAATAGGAGAAAGTGAGGTCTGCAGATGCTGGAGATCAGAGCTGGAAATGTGTTGCTGGAAGAGCGCAGCAGGTCAGGCAGCATCCTGATGCTGCCTGACCTGCTGCGCTCTTCCAGCAACACATTTCCAGCTCACTATGTAAATATAATGGCTACAACAACAGGTCAGAGGTTAGGAATCCTGCAGTGAGTAACTCACCTCCTTGACTCCTGAAAGCCTGTCCACTATCTACAAGGCACAAGTCAGGAAAACCCTTCCCTTGCTGAATGGTTGCAGCTCCAAACATATTGAAGCAGCCCATGTGCTTGGCACCACGTTCACAAACATCAGTGTGCACCTTACAGAGGGAGGAGTGTGGCAGTTTGGGAAGTATGGGGGTTTAAGAGTTAAACTCTTGCCTTAGAATCGAATCCTAATTGCCACAAGTTCTTTGATAACATCAACTGTGCTTAGTAAGGTTTAATTCTAAAGGGTTGACAGATAAGTCTTTTTCAGGCTGAGGAGAGTAAAACCAAATCTCTCTTAGTGGGTGAGGCTGCTGTAGCTTGGATAGTTAACTGCGAGTAACAACGCAACTGGTTTAAACCAAGCTGAGGTACAGTATAAAAACGAAAATAAAGGGTTTTGGATTAGGGGAAAGCACATTTTATTTAAATAGACCAAACTAGACTGGGAGCAGATATTTCTGAGTAAATCTACTGCAGAATGGGCTGGCGCAGGTGTTCAAAATGAAATTGGAGAGAGTACAGGCCCAACTTGTTCCCTTTACGGTGAAATGTAGGAGCAACAAGCATAAACGACCATGGGTGTCCAGGAATATTCAGGTCTGGATGAGAAGGAAAAGGGGTTTTTAACGTGTACAAAGGGAATGAAGCAACAAGCTCCTAGTGGAGGATATAAAGTGCAGGGGGAGGAGGAGTGCAAAGAGAGGGCATGAGAAAACACTGGCGGGTAAGATTAGGGACAATCCCAAGATATTCTAAAAGTATATGAAAGGGAGCAAGATAACCTGGGAAAGCACAGCAGACCAGGCAACACCCGAGGAGCTGGAGAGTCGACATTTTGGCCATAAACCCATCATCAGAAAATGGAGGAGAAAGGGGGCTGAGAGAAAAATGGGAGTGGGGGTGGTTGGGGCAGGGGGCGTGGATGTGTGTGTGTGTGTGTGTGTGTGTGTGTGTGTCTGTGTGTGTGTGTGTGTGTGTGTGTGTGTGTGTGTCTGTGTGTGTGTGGGTGTGTGTGTGTGTGTCTGTGTGTGTGTGGGTGTGTGTGTGTGTCTGTGGGTGTATGTGGGTGTGGGTGTGTGTGTGGGTGTGGGTGTGGGTGTGGTGTGGGAGTGTGTGGGTGTGGGTGGGTGTGGTTGAGGGTGTGTGTGTGGGTGTGGGTGTGGGTGTGGGTGTGGTGTGGGAGTGTGTGTGGTGTGGGAGTGTGTGTGGGTGAGGGTGTTTGAGTATGTGTGTGGGTGTGGGTGTGGGTGTGTGTGGGTGAGGGTGTGGGTGTGTGTGTGGGTGTTGTTGTTTGTGTGGGTG
>NW_028270155.1:3459139-3539139 GCF_037043375.1 Chiloscyllium plagiosum
GGTGAGGGTGTGGGTATGGTTGTGGGTGTGTGTGTGGGTGAGGGTGAGGGTGTGGGTACGTATGTGTGGGTGTGGGTGTTGGTGTGTGGGTGTGTGTGTGTGGGTGTGAGTGTGAGTGTGTGTGTGTAGGTGTGTGCGTGAGGGGGTACGTGTGGGTGTGGGTGTGTGTGTGGGTGTGGATGTGGGTGTGGGTGTGGGTGTGTATGTGGGTGTGGGTGTGTGGGTGTGGTGTGGGTGTGGGTGTGGGTGTGTGGGTGTGGGTGTGTGGGTGTGGTGTGGGTGTGGGTGTGGTGTGGGTGTGGTGTGGGTGTGGGTGTGTGGGTGGGGTGTGGGTGTGGGTGTGTGGGTGTGGTGTGGGTGTGGGTGTGTGTGTGTATGTGGGTGTGGGTGTGGGTGTGTGGGTGTGGGTGTGGGTGTGTGGGTGTGTGTGTGGGTGTGGGTGAGGGTGTGTGTGTGTGGGTGAGGGTGTGTGTGTGTGGGTGTGGGCGTGGGTGTGGGAGTGGGTGTCGGTGTGGGTGTGAGTGAGGGTTTCTGTGTGGGTGTGGCTGTGGCTATGGGTGTGTGGATGTGGGTGTGTGGGTGTGTGTGTGTGGGTGTGTGGGTAAGGTGGTGCGTGTGGGTGTGGGTGTGTGTGTGGGTGTGTGTGTGGCTGTGGGTGTGGGTGTGTATGTGGGTGTGTGTGTGTGGGTGTGGTGTGGCGTGGGTGTGGTGTGGGTGTGTGGGGGTGGGTGTGGTGTGGGTGTGTGGGTGTGGTGTGGGTGTGGTTTGGGTGTGTGGGTGTGGGTGTGGGTGTGTGTGTGGGTGTGGGTGTGGGTGTGGGTATGGGTGTTGGTGTGGGTGTGTGTGGGTGTGGGTGTGGGTGTGAGTGTGTGGGTGTGGTGTGCGTGTGTGGGTGTGTGGGTGTGGGTGTGGGTATGGGTGTTGGTGTGGGTGTGTGGGTGAGGGTGTGGGTGAGGGTGTGCGTGTGGGTATGGGTGTGGTTATGAGTGTGTGTGGGTGAGGGTGTGAGTATGGGTGTGGGTGAGGGAGTGTATGTGTGGGTGAGGGAGTGTATGTGTGGGTGAGGGTGTGGGTGTGGGTGTGTGTGTGGGGGTGGGTATGGATGTGCATGAGAGTGTGGGTGTGGGTATGAGTGAGGATGTGTGTGTGGGTGTTTGTGGGTGAGGGTGTGGGTGAGGGTGTGGGTGTGTGTGGGGGTGGGTGAGGCTGTGGTGGGGGTATGTGTGAGGGTATGTGTGTGGATGTGTGTGTGTGTGTGTGTGGGTGTGTGTGTGGGTATGGGTGTGGGTGTGTGTGTGGGGGTGGGTGGGGGTATGGGGGTGGGTATGGGTGAGGGTGTGTGTGGATGGGTGTGTGCTTATGGGTGAGGGTGTGGGTGTGTGTGTGGGTGGGTGTGGCTGATGGTGTGGGTGTAGGTGAGGGTGTGTGTGTGGGTGTGTGTGGGTGTGTATGGGTGAGGGTGTGGGTGAGGGTGTGGGTGTGTGTGGGGGTGGGTGAGGGTGTGGCGGGGGTATGGGTGAGGGTATGTGTGTGGATGTGTATGTGGGTGTGTGGGTGTGTGTGGGTGTGGGTGTGTGTGTGTGGGTGTGTGTGTGGGTATGGGTGTGGGTGTGTGTGGGGTGGGTGGGGGTGTGGGTGTGGGTATGGGTGAGGGTGTGTGTGTGTGGATGTGTGTGTGGGTGTGTGCGTGTGTGTGTGTGGGGGTGAGGGTGTGGTTGTGTGTGGGAGTGGGTGTGGCTGAGTGTATGGTTGTGGGTATGGGCGTGGGTGAGGGTGTGGGGGTGGGTGTGGGTGTGTGTGGGGGTTTGTGGGGTGTGTGTGTGTGGGTGAGGGTATGTGGGTGAGGGTGTGGGTGAGGTTATGGGAGTGGGTGTATGTGTAAGTGTGTGTGTGGGCGTGTGGGGGGGTGGGGGTGGGTGTGGATGAGGGTGAGGGTGGTTATGTGTAGATGTGGGTATGTTTGTGGGTGTGTGTGTGTGGGTGAGTGTGGGGGTGGGGGTGGGTATGGGTGTGGGTGTGGGTGTGTGGGTGTGGGTGTGTGGGCGTGTGTGTGTGGGTGTGTGTGTGGGTGTGTGGGGGGTGGGGTGGGTATGGATGAGGGTGAGGGTGTGTATGTGTAGATGTGGGTATGTACATGAGTGTGTGTGTGTGGGTGAGTGTGGGGCTGGGGGTGGGTATGTGTGTGGGTGTGGGTGTGGGTGTGTATGTGTGGGTGTGTGTGTGTGGGTGTGTGTGTGGGTGTGTGGGTGTGGGTGTGTGTGTGGGTGTGTGTGTGGGTGTGTGGGTGTCAGTGAGAGGGAGTCAGTGAAGATGGAGTCTGTGTGGGGGAGACAGTGAGGGGGAGACAGTGAGGGGGGAGACAGTAAGGGGGGAGTGCGTGAGGGGGTAGACAGTGAGGAGGGAGACAGTGAGGGGGTAGTCAGTGAGGGGGGACTGTGTGAGGGGTGAGTCTGTGAGGGGGGAGTGTGTGTGAGGGGAGACAGTGAGGGGGGAGTGTGTGAGGGGGTAGACAGTGAGGGGGAGTCAGTGAGGGGGAGACAGTGAGGGGGAGACAGTGAGGGGGTAGTCAGTGAGGGGGAGACAATAAGGAGGGAGACAGTGAGGGGGAGTCAGTGAGGGGGAGACAGTGAGGGGGAGACAGTGAGGGGGTAGTCAGTGAGGGGGAGACAGTAAGGGGGGAGTGCGTGAGGGGGTAGACAGTGAGGAGGGAGACAGTGAGGGGGTAGTCAGTGAGGGGGGACTGTGTGAGGGGTGAGTCTGTGAGGGGGGAGTGTGTGTGAGGGGAGACAGTGAGGGGGGAGTGTGTGAGGGGGTAGACAGTGAGGGGGAGACAGTGAGGGGGTAGTCAGTGAGGGGGAGACAATAAGGAGGGAGACAGTGAGGGGGAGTCAGTGAGGGGGAGACAGTGAGGGGGAGACAGTGAGGGGGTAGTCAGTGAGGGAGAGACAGTGAGGGGGAGACAGTGAGGGGGAAGACAGTGAGGGGGAATCTGTGAGGGGGGAGTCAGTGAGGGGGGACTGTGTGAGGGGTGAGTCTGTGAGGGGGGAGTGTGTGTGAGGGAAGACAGTGAGGGGGGAGGGTGTGAGGGGGTAGACAGTGAGTGGGGAGACAATGAGAGGGTAGACAGTGAGGGGGAGACAATGAGGGGGGAGACAGTGAGGGGGAGACAGTGAGGGGGTGTCAGTGAGGGAGGAAACAGTGAGGGGGGAGACAGTGGGGGGAGACAGTGAGGGGGAAGACAGTGAGTGGGGAGTCAATGAGGGGGGGGGGGCGACAGTGAGGGGGGAGTCTGTGAGGGGGAGACAGTGAAGGGGGACTGTGTGAGGGGTGAGTCTGTGAGGGAGGAGTGTGTGTGAGGGGAGACAGTGAGGGGGGAGACAGTGAGGGGGAGACAGTGAGGGGGAGACAGTAAGGGGGGAGACAGTGGGGGGAGACAGTGAGGGGGGAGTCTGTGAGGGGGGGGTCAGTGAGGGGGGAGCCTGTGAGGGAGGAGATGTCAGTGGGGAGTCTGTGAGGGGCGAGACAGTGAGGGGGAGACAGTGAGGGGGGTCTGTGAGGGGGGTCTGTGAGGGGGAGACAGTGAGGGGGGAGTCTGTGAGGGGGAGACAGTGAGGGGGAGACAGTGAGGGGGGAGTCTGTGAGGGGGAGACAGTGAGGGGGAGACAGTGAGGGGGGTCTGTGAGGGGGAGACAGTGAGGGGGGAGTCTGTGAGGGGGAGACAGTGAGGGGGAGACAGTGAGGGGGGAGTCTGTGAGGGAGAAGACAGTGAGGGGGAGACAGGGAGGAGGGAGACAGTGAGGAGGGAGACAGTGAGGGGGGAGACAGTGAGGGGGAGACAGTGAGGGAGGAGTCAATGAGGGGGGAGACAGTAAGAAGGGAGACAGTGAGGGGGGATCTGTGAGTGGGGTCTGTGAGGGGGCAGACAGTGAGGGGTGAGACAGTGACGGGGGAGTGTGTGAGGGAGATGTGTGTGAGGGAGAAGTGTGTGAGGGAGAAGTGTGTGAGGGGGAGTCAGTGAGGGGGAGTCAGTTAGGGGAGAGACAGTGAGGGGGGAGTCAGTGAGGGGGGTCAGTGAGGGGGGAGATAGTGAAGGAGGTAGATAGGGAGTGGGGAGACAGTGAGGGGGGAGACAGTGAGGGGGAGACATTGAGGGGGAGACAGTGGGGGGGAAACAGTGGGGGGAGACAGTGAGGGGTAGACAGTGGGGGGGTGACAGTGAGGGGGGAGACAGTGAGAGGGAGATAGTGAGGGGGTAGACAGTGAGTGGGGAGACAGTGAGGGGGAAGTCTGTGAGGGGGAGACAGTGAGGGGGAAACAGTGGGGGGAGACAGTGAGGGGTAGACAGTGGGGGGGTGACAGTGAGGGGGGAGACAGTGAGAGGGAGATAGTGAGGGGGTAGACAGTGAGTGGGGAGACAGTGAGGGGGTGACAGTGAGGGGTGGTGATAGTGAGGGGTGGTGACAGTGAGGGGGATAGACAGTGAGGGGGGAGACAGTGAGGGGAGAGACAGTGAGGAGGGAGACAGTGAGGGGAGAGACAGTGAGGGGTGGTGATAGTGAGGGGGGTAGACAGTGAGGGGGGAGACAATGTGGGGGAGACAGTGAGGGTGGAGACAGTGAGAGGGTAGACAGTGAGGGGAGAGACAGTGAGGGGATAGACAGTGAGGAGGGAGACAGTGAGGGGAGAGACAGTGAGGGGGAGACAGTGAGGGGGGAGACAGTGAGGAGGGAGACAGTGAGGAGGGAGAGACAGTGAGGGGAGAGACAGTGAGGGGGAGACAGTGAGGGGAGAGACAGTGAGGGGAGAGACAGTGAGGGGGGAGACAGTGAGGGGAGAGACAGTGAGGGGAGAGACAGTGAGGGGGAGACAGTGAGGGGGGAGACAGTGAGGGGAGAGACAGTGAGGGGAGAGACAGTGAGGGGGAGACAGTGAGGAGGGAGACAGTGAGGGGGGAGACAGTGAGGGGAGAGACAGTGAGGGGGAGACAGTGAGGGGGAGACAGTGAGGAGGGAGACAGTGAGGGGAGAGACAGTGAGGGGGAGACAGTGAGGGGGGAGACAGTGAGGAGGGAGACAGTGAGGAGGGAGACAGTGAGGGGGGAGACAGTGAGGGGGAGACAGTGAGGAGGGAGACAGTGAGGGGAGAGACAGTGAGGGGGAGACAGTGAGGGGGGAGACAGTGAGGAGGGAGACAGTGAGGGGAGAGACAGTGAGGGGGAGACAGTGAGGGGAGAGACAGTGAGGGGAGAGACAGTGAGGGGAGAGACAGTGAGGAGGGAGACAGTGAGGAGGGAGACAGTGAGGGGGGAGACAGTGAGGGGGAGACAGTGAGGGGGGAGACAGTGAGGGGGAGACAGTGAGGGGAGAGACAGTGAGGGGGAGACAGTGAGGGGTGTGACAGTGAGGGGGAGACAGTGAGGGGGGAGACAGTGAGGGGGAGACAGTGAGGGGGGAGACAGTGAGGGGGTGACAGTGAGGGGGAGACAGTGAGGGGAGAGACAGTGAGGGGAGAGACAGTGAGGGGGAGACAGTGAGGGGAGAGACAGTGAGGGGGGTGACAGTGAGGGGAGAGACAGTGAGGGGTGTGACAGTGAGGGGGGAGACAGTGAGGGGGAGACAGTGAGGGGAGAGACAGTGAGGGGGGAGACAGTGAGGGGGAGACAGTGAGGGGGAGACAGTGAGGGGGGAGACAGTGAGGGGGAGACAGTGAGGGGAGAGACAGTGAGGGGGGTGACAGTGTGGGGATAGACAGTGAGGGGGGAGACAGTGAGGGGGGAGACAGTGAGGGGGAGACAGTGACGGGAGAGACAGTGAGGGGTGTGACAGTGAGGGGGGAGACAGTGAGGGGGGAGACAGTGAGGGGAGCGACAGTGAGGGGGGTGACTGTGAGGGTGGAGACAGTGAGGGGGAGACAGTGAGGGGGTAGACAGTGAGGGGGAGACAGTGAGGGGGGGAGACAGAAACAAACACAGGAATTGGCAGGTTCCCGGTCGGACATCGCCCTCTGTCCAGTCCGGGCTGGTTGGTGTCCTCAGGAAATTAGTCTCAATGATCACTGTTGAAACTTTATTGCTGGAACAGCACAGCAGGTCAGGCAGCATCCAGGGAACAGGAGATTCGACGTTTCGGGCATAAGCCCTTCTTCAATTCCTGAATAAGGGCTTATGCCCGAAACGTCGAATCTCCTGTTCCCTGGATGCTGCCTGACCTGCTGTGCTGTTCCAGCAATAAAGTTTCAACTTTGATCTCCAGCATCTGCAGACCTCACTTTCTCCTCAATCATCACTGCCCAAACATGATGGGGGAGGGGTTCCTGCTGCCTACCAATCTGACACAGTGCGATCCCAGACATGGCCATGCTGAACTCTCCTATCCATTCAATGAGCAGTGGATCCCTCAGCCGCTCCGTCCTCAATCTCATCCCAATCACAGTGTTTCAGGAGCAGCTCCTGGTGGGACCTGTCTCTGTCACCGCTATTTCCTGGTGAGGCCTTTGACACAGTTTTTGTAGGAACAGCTGTATGACAGGCAATCCCCTGGCACTGCCAGCTGACCCACCCCCACTGTCTGTGACAGCAGCCCCAGACCATGAACAAACCTGAAGCTGCTGACTCTGAGAGTTGTGGACCCCCCCCCGCCCCCCCCATCCTGCATCAATTCCTGTTTGTCCCAGAGACACTCATCTGCATTTCCTAAGGGGTTTCTGCTGGTCTCGGGGGAAGGGGGTGGGGTTACTTGGGGTGTGGTGACGGTGGGGACATTGAATGTTCTCAATCTAACCACCTTCAGTTCACCATGTCTTCCTCGGCTGTGAGACAGGCCATGACCATAAAGCCGGGTGACATTGGAGCATCAAGTCTGCTGTGCCATTCAATGAGATCAGGAATGGTCTGTTCATCACAGCTCCACCTCCCTGCTGTTATGCTCACTGCCTTGACCAATGAAGGCAGGTGTCCTATCTGCCCTTGTAACCACCCTATTCCCCTCCCCTGCCAACTTCAGGGATCTGTTGACAAGCTCCCCAAGATCTCTCTGTCCCTCTGTGTGTCCAGCCATTCACTGAGTGCTCCCTCTCTCTTGTTACTTCTCCCAAGCTTCTGGGGTTAAGTTTCACCTGACACTGATTGATCTGACCTATCCATTTATATCCTCTTGTAAAACTGGACCTTCCTCCTCACAGCCAATCTTTGTGTCATCTGCTAACCTGGCTACAGTCCATTCACATTCCTTATTTCCCAGTGCCCCCTGTAACAGGGGGAAATACTAACATGACCAGACATTGTACTCACAATTGCACAGTATTCAGCTCAAGTCAATACTCTTCTGATAATCACAGTCTATGTCAGAGTTAAAGGAGAACTGGACTATATATGGACCAGCAGCAGAAACATTCACACCCACGGTACTGGGTAATGAAACTAGTTAGGTCACCCCCCACCCCCACCCCCACCATCATTTGAGTTTTCAGTAAAGAGTCAATCCCATTGCTGTGGGTCTGGAGTCCCATGTAGACCAGACCAGGGAAGGATGGTGGTTTCCTTCCCTAAACAGCATTAATGAACAACATGGGTTTGTCTAAGAATTGATGATCTGTTACTGAGACTAGGTTGAGATTCCAGGTTTGATGATAATTGAGGTTCCACCGTGTGTCTCAGTGGTTAGCACTGCTGCCTCACAGCGCCAGGGACCCGGGTTCGATTCCCGCCTCAGGCGACTGACTGTGTGGAGTTTGCACGTTCTCCCCGTGTCTGTGCGGATTTCCTCTGGATGCTCCGGTTTCCTCCCACAGTCCACAGATGTGCAGGTTTAGGTGGATTGGCCATGGGAAATAACCCAGTGTCCAGGAATGTGCAGACTAGGTGAGTGAGCCGTGGTAAATGCAGGGTTATGGGGATATGGAAGTGGGGGGGCTGGGTCTGGATGGGATGCTCTTCAGAGGGCTGGTGTGGACTCGATGGGCTGAATGGCCTGCTTCCACACTGTAGGGATTCTACATCCCCACAATATTAGCCTGGGGTGTGGATTGCTAACCTTGTGCCATTACCACTACACCCACCTTCTCCCCCCAAAGTAACACGGGCAGAATAGTGGTTAGCACTACTGCAGCCTCATGGTGCCAGGGACCTGGGTTCGATTCCAGCCTCAGGCAGAGTTTGCATATTCCCCCCATGTCTGTGTGGGTTTCCCCAGGTGCTTGGGTTTCTTCCCACAATCTGAAGATGTGCAGGTCAGGCGAATTGGTCATGTTCAATTGACCGTCGTGTTCAGGGGTGTGGTACGTTAGGCGCATTAGTCAGGGGTAAATGTAGGATTGGGGAATGGGTCTGGGTGGGATACTCGGCGGAGGGCTAGTGTGGACTTGTTGGGTTGAAGAGCCTGTGGGGATTCTATATAACAAAGGTGAAACCTTCATTCAAGAAAAGGTATAAGTACATTCCTGGCAACTGCAGGTACTTTGACATCAGCAGGGAGTAGGTTTTTAGAAATAAAAACCAGAGGGGACAAAACCAATAGGTACTTCGACATCTGAATTAATTCAGGTGAGTCTGCACAGATTAGGGGAAAAAAATTGGGAGAGACTATAATTGAATGTTTTTATGAAACAACAGAGGAGTTGGTGAATGGAATGTGATGGATGTTGGTGACTTTATTTAAAAACATATTTGACAATGTACCACATTAAAAGCCAGTGAAAAACGAAAGGAGTTCATGGAATTAGACGGTCAATGACAGCTTTGGGAAAAGGTATAAAGACAGAAACAATGAGATTATTGAAATGTTTATTATTGATGTCGAGTGTTCCTCAATGCCAAGATCACTGTTTATCTTGATATGCTTTAATAATTTGGAACTTGGAATACAGAGAAGAATTTTAAAATTTACTCCTAATTCCAAACTTTGGAGAGTGACAAACAGTGAGGATGAGACAGCACTGGAACAGGAGTAAGCTCCTGTCCAAGGCAGACACCAGCCCAAACTGGAACTGAAATATATCACCAGGTCAAAGTCCTCGAACTTGCTCTCGAACAGCACTGTGGGTGTCCCTATGCTGCACAGACAGCAGAAAGCAACTGACCTCACACTCAAGCTCTGTAACATAGCAGCACTCCCTCCCCACTGCACTGCACTAACAGGCTCAGCTTAGATAATGCACTAAAACCTCTGGTGTGGGCTTTCAGTTCAGACCTCAACACTCTGAGCCAGGGAAGGTACAACTCCTTTTCTTATATTTTGCAGGATGTGAGTGCCACCGGCTGGGCCCAGTATTTATTACCCGTCCCTAGTTGCCCCTTGAGAAGGTGGAGGTGAGCTGCAGTCCATGTGCTGTAGGTAGATCCACAATGCCCTTAGGGAGAGAATTCCAGGTTTTGACCCAGCGACACTGAAGGAACGGCGATGTATTTCCAAGTCCGGATGGTGAGTCGCTTGGAGGGGAACCTGTAGGGAGTGGTGTTCCCCAATATCTGCTGCCCTTGTCCTTCAGGATGGAAGTGGTCATGGGTTTGGAAGGTGCTGTCTGAGGATCTTTGGTGAATTTCTGCAGTGCATCTTGTAGATGGTACACACTGCTGTTACTGAGCATCAGTGGTGGAGGGAGGGGGTGCTTGTGGATGTGGTGCCAGTCAAGCAGCTGCTTTGTCCTGGTTGGTGTCAAGCATCTTGAGTGTTGTTGGAGCTGCACCCATCCAGGCAAGTGGGGAGTATTCCATCACACTCCTGACTTGTGCCTTGTAGACGGTGGACAGACTTTGGGGAGTCAGGAGGTGAGCTACTCACCGCAGGATTCCTAGCTTCTGACTTGCTCTTGTATCCACTGTGTTTATGTGGTGAGTCCAGTTGAGTTTATGGTCAATGGTAACCCCAGGAATGTTGACAGTGGGGGATTGAGTGATGATAACACCATTGAGTGTCAAGGGGCAATGGTTAGGTAGCCTCTTTTTGATGATGGTCATCGCCTGGCATTTGTGCAGCGTGAATGTTACTTGCCAATTGTCAGCCCAAGCCTGGATATTGTCCAGATCTTGTTGCATTTAAACATGGACTTCTTCAGTATCTGAGGAATTGTGAATAGTGCTGAACGTTGTACAATCCTCAGTAAACATCCCCACTTCTGACCTTCTGATGGAGGGAAGGTCATTGATGAAGCAGCTGAAGATGGTTGGATCTCGGACATTACCCTGAGGGACTCCTGCAGAGATGTCTTGGAGCTGAGATGACTGACCTCCAACAACCACCACCATCTCCCTGTGTGCCAGGTATGACTCCAGCAGACAGTTTGCCCCCTGATACCCATTGATTCCGGTTTTGCCCGGGCTCCGTGATGTCACACTCGGTTGAATGCAACTTCGATGTCAAGGGCTGTCCCCCTCCCCTCCCCTCTGGAATCCAGCTCTTTGGTCCATGTTTGACCCAAGGCTGGAATGAGGTCAGGAGCTGAGTGACCCTGGGGGAACCCAAACTGGGCGTCACTGAGCAGGTTATTGCTGAGCAGGTGCTGCTTGATAGCCCTGTCAATGACACCTTCCATCACTTTAGTGATGATGGAGAGTAGGCTGATGGGGCAGAAATTGACCGGGTTGGCCCGCCTTGGCCAGAACAGCTTCCATCTCCAGCTCTGAGGAGCCCGCCATGTGGTTCAATATCAATGCCCTGATTTCACTGATAAACAGGGAAGTGTATCCAATAGAATTGGTAAATAAGATTGAGTTTTCCCAAATTAATCACAAACCTGACCCTTAAACTCTGACCCCCAGTGCTTCAAGCTGACTGTTTAACTGTGATGCACCAAGCTGTGAAAGCTTCCCAGACCCCTGCCTAACGTATCAAGTAAGAAACGCTGAATACGGGAGGAGGACCCAGTGAATACAAGCACCACAATGTCTATTGGGGACAGTCATTTAGAGAGTGAGAATTCCCTACTGCTCAAACAGTTCAGTCAATGCCTTGCTACAAGTCAGACCTATTTCCCAAGGACTGACTTTCATTCATTCCCATGTTCACAATCCCATTGGACACTCACCTCTTCCCACTCACTCTCACTTAACACAACACAAATGGACCCAACCCCTTCGCGTTCACTCTCTCTCTATACAACCCCAATGGGCCCAAATCCCTTCCCATTCACTCTTTCTCTATACAATTCTAATGGATACAAACCCCTTCCCGTTCACTCTCACTTAACACAACTCTAATGGACACTAACCCCTTCTCAATCACTCTCTCTCTATACAACCCCAATGGGTACAAAACCCTTCCCATTCACTCTCTCTGTATACAACCCCATTGTATCCTGATCTGCTGCAGCTTTTTAACTGGTCAGACTGAATGGGAGCTAGTATGGGACCATATTTTGAGACCATGAAAATGAAATCTCTCTCTCTTTAAAATCTTTGCCTGGACTCACCCTGAGGCAGAGACTGAGCTCCTGCCAATCTAGAGCCTGATGCAGCATCAGGAATTACTCCCACAACATGTCAACATTAGGCTGGAAACAATTTATTAAGAAACCCTCAGTCTCACAGATACTCCCACGTTGATGCTCCCTCATATACCCTCACTGACACACTCTCAAATACACACTGTCAAACCTGCACATTCGCATACTCTTATACAACAGGAAGCTCGATTATTTGGCATTACATTCTCAAAATATCGGATTCTCCGGCAAGATCACAAGGTCCTGATGCTTGGCTAAACTACGTTATCCATCATTCGATTAACTGAACAAAGTACTCCGCGCCTGTGTCCTTCGGATAATCCTGTAGACACAAACTCTCATATATGGACACGTACATCCAGTGGTATCACAGTCACTCTCTCGTAGACTGTACACACACTGTCACTCCCTGATATACACACAGCATCCTCTTTGCACATTGGTATACTCTCACATAAACCTGTGTGCAATAATGCTCCCATCCCCCAAGGACAGACACAGACACACACAGACAGAGAAATACACACACACACACACACACACACAAACACAAACACTCCTCAGAAAGTGCTAGACACACTGGGAATGGGAGGGAGAAACTGTTCATGGTTCAGGACAAGCCAACCATCACATTTGACCAAGTGAGCACTTTTAACACATTGTGTGTGTCTGTGTGTGACACTGTGATCATGTTTAACACATTGTGTGTGTCTGTGTGTGACACTTTGATCTTGTTTAACACATTGTGAGTGTCTGTGTGTGACACTGTGATCATGTTTAACACATTGTGAGTGTCTGTGTGTGACACTGTGATCATGTTTAACACATTGTGTGTGTCTGTGTGTGACACCGTGATCATGATTAACACATTGTGAGTGTCTGTGTGTGACACTGTGATCATGTTTAACACATTGTGAGTGTCTGTGTGTGACACTGTGATCTTGTTTAACACATTGTGTGTGACCGTGTGTGACACTGTGATCACGTTTAACACATTCTGTGTGTCTGTGTGTGACACTGTGATCTTGTTTAACACATTGTGAGTGTCTGTGTGTGACACTGTGATCATGTTTAACACATTGTGAGTGTCTGTGTGTGACACTGTGATCATGTTTAACACATTGTGTGTGTCTGTGTGTGACACCGTGATCATGATTAACACATTGTGAGTGTCTGTGTGTGACACTGTGATCATGTTTAACACATTGTGAGTGTCTGTGTGTGACACTGTGATCTTGTTTAACACATTGTGTGTGTCTGTGTGTGACACTGTGATCACGTTTAACACATTGTGAGTGTCTGTGTGTGACACTGTGATCATGTGTAACACATTGTGAGTGTCTGTGTGTGACACTGTGATCACGTTTAACACATTGTGAGTGTCTGTGTGTGACACTGTGATCATGTTTAACACATTGTGTGTGTCTGTGTGTGACACTGTGATCATGTTTAACACATTGTGTGTGTCTGTGTGTGACACTGTGATCATGTTTAACACATTGTGAGTGTCTGTGTGTGACACTGTGATCATGTTTAACACATTGTGAGTGTCTGTGTGTGACACTGTGATCATGTTTAACACATTGTGAGTGTCTGTGTGTGACACTGTGATCATGTTTTACACATTGTGTGTGTCTGTGTGTGACACTGTGATCATGTTTAACACATTCTGTGTGTCTGTGTGTGACACTTTGATCTTGTTTAACACATTGTGAGTGTCTGTGTGTGACACTGTGATCATGTGTAACACATTGTGTGTGTCTGTGTGTGACACTGTGATCATGTTTAACACATTGTGTGTGTCTGTGTGTGACACTTTGATCATGTTTAACGCATTGTGTGTGTCTGTGTGTGACACTTTGATCTTGTTTAACACATTGTGAGTGTCTGTGTGTGACACTGTGATCATGTTTAACACATTGTGAGTGTCTGTGTGTGACACTGTGATCATGTTTTACACATTGTGTGTGTCTGTGTGTGACACTGTGATCATGTTTAACACATTGTGTGTGTCTGTGTGTGACACTGTGATCATGTTTAACACATTGTGTGTGTCTGTGTGTGACACTTTGATCATGTTTAACACATTGTGTGTGTCTGTGTGTGACACTTTGATCTTGTTTAACACATTGTGAGTGTCTGTGTGTGACACTGTGATCATGTTTAACACATTGTGAGTGTCTGTGTGTGACACTGTGATCATGTTTTACACATTGTGTGTGTCTGTGTGTGACACTGTGATCATGTTTAACACATTGTGTGTGTCTGTGTGTGACACTGTGATCATGTTTAACACATTGTGAGTGTCTGTGTGTGACACTGTGATCATGTGTAACACATTGTGTGTGTCTGTGTGTGACACTTTGATCTTGTTTAACACATTGTGTGTGTCTGTGTGTGACACTGTGATCTTGTTTAACACATTGTGTGTGTCTGTGCGTGACACTGTGATCATGTTTAACACATTGTGTGTGTCTGTGTGTGACACTGTGATCATGTTTAACACATTGTGAGTGTCTGTGTGTGACACTGTGATCACGTTTTACACATTGTGTGTGTCTGTGTGTGACACTGTGATCATGTTTAACACATTGTGTGTGTCTGTGTGTGACACTTTGATCTTGTTTAACACATTGTGAGTGTCTGTGTGTGACACTGTGATCTTGTTTAACACATTGTGTGTGTCTGTGTGTGACACCGTGATCATGATTAACACATTGTGAGTGTCTGTGTGTGACACTGTGATCTTGTTTAACACATTGTGTGTGTCTGTGTGTGACACTGTGATCATGTTTAACACATTGTGAGTGTCTGTGTGTGACACTGTGATCATGTTTAACACATTGTGAGTGTCTGTGTGTGACACTGTGATCATGTTTAACACATTGTGAGTGTCTGTGTGTGACACTGTGATCATGTGTAACACATTGTGAGTGTCTGTGTGTGACACTGTGATCATGTTTTACACATTGTGTGTGTCTGTGTGTGACACTGTGATCATGTGTAACACATTGTGAGTGTCTGTGTGTGACACTGTGATCATGTTTAACACATTGTGAGTGTCTGTGTGTGACACTGTGATCATGTTTAACACATTGTGTGTGTCTGTGTGTGACACTGTGATCATGTTTAACACATTGTGTGTGTCTGTGTGTGACACTGTGATCATGTTTAACACATTGTGAGTGTCTGTGTGTGACACTGTGATCACGTTTTACACATTGTGTGTGTCTGTGTGTGACACTGTGATCATGTTTAACACATTGTGTGTGTCTGTGTGTGACACTTTGATCTTGTTTAACACATTGTGAGTGTCTGTGTGTGACACTGTGATCTTGTTTAACACATTGTGTGTGTCTGTGTGTGACACCGTGATCATGATTAACACATTGTGAGTGTCTGTGTGTGACACTGTGATCTTGTTTAACACATTGTGTGTGTCTGTGTGTGACACCGTGATCATGATTAACACATTGTGTGTGTCTGTGTGTGACAATGTGATCACGTTTAACACATTGTGTGTGTTTGTGTGTGACACTGTGATCTTGTTTAACACATTGTGAGTGTCTGTGTGTGACACTGTGATCTTGTTTAACACATTGTGTGTGTCTGTGTGTGACACCGTGATCATGATTAACACATTGTGAGTGTCTGTGTGTGACACTGTGATCTTGTTTAACACATTGTGTGTGTCTGTGTGTGACACCGTGATCATGATTAACACATTGTGTGTGTCTGTGTGTGACACTGTGATCTTGTTTAACACATTGTGAGTGTCTGTGTGTGACACTGTGATCATGTTTAACACATTGTGTGTGTCTGTGTGTGACACCGTGATCATGATTAACACATTGTGAGTGTCTGTGTGTGACACTGTGATCATGATTAACACATTGTGTGTGTCTGTGTGTGACACCGTGATCATGATTAACACATTGTGTGTGTCTGTGTGTGACACCGTGATCATGATTAACACATTGTGAGTGTCTGTGTGTGACACTGTGATCATGTTTAACACATTGTGTGTGTCTGTGTGTGACACTTTGATCATGTTTAACACATTGTGTGTGTCTGTGTGTGACACTTTGATCATGTTTAACACATTGTGTGTGTCTGTGTGTGACACTGTGATCACGTTTAACACATTGTGTGTGTCTGTGTGTGACACTGTGATCATGTTTAACACATTGTGAGTGTCTGTGTGTGACACTTTGATCTTGTTTAACACATTGTGTGTGTCTGTGTGTGACACTGTGATCATGTGTAACACATTGTGTGTGTCTGTGTGTGACACTGTGATCATGTTTAACACATTGTGAGTGTCTGTGTGTGACACTGTGATCATGTTTAACACATTGTGTGTGTCTGTGTGGGACACTGTGATCATGTTTAACACATTGTGAGTGTCTGTGTGTGACACTGTGATCATGTTTAACACATTGTGTGTGTCTGTGTGGGACACTGTGATCATGTTTAACACATTGTGTGTGTCTGTGTGTGACACTTTGATCTTGTTTAACACATTGTGAGTGTCTGTGTGTGACACTGTGATCATGTTTAACACATTGTGAGTGTCTGTGTGACACTGTGATCATGAGTAACACATTGTGTGTGTCTGTGTGTGACACTGTGATCACGTTTAACACATTGTGAGTGTCTGTGTGTGACACTGTGATCATGTTTAACACATTGTGAGTGTCTGTGTGTGACACTGTGATCATGTTTAACACATTGTGTGTGTCTGTGTGGGACACTGTGATCATGTTTAACACATTGTGAGTGTCTGTGTGTGACACTTTGATCTTGTTTAACACATTGTGAGTGTCTGTGTGTGACACTGTGATCATGTTTAACACATTGTGTGTGTCTGTGTGTGACACTGTGATCACGTTTAACACATTGTGTGTGTCTGTGTGTGACACTGTGATCTTGTTTAACACATTGTGAGTGTCTGTGTGTGACACTGTGATCATGTTTAACACATTGTGTGTGTCTGTGTGTGACACTTTGATCATGTTTAACACATTGTGTGTGTCTGTGTGACACTGTGATCACGTTTAACACATTGTGTCTGTGTGTGACACTGTGATCATGTTTAACACATTGTGAGTGTCTGTGTGTGACACTTTGATCATGTTTAACACATTGTGTGTGTCTGTGTGTGACACTGTGATCATGTTTAACACATTGTGTGTGTCTGTGTGTGACACTGTGATCTTGTTTAACACATTGTGTGTGTCTGTGTGTGACACTGTGATCTTGTTTAACACATTCTGAGTGTCTGTGTGTGACACTGTGATCATGTGTAACACATTGTGTGTGTCTGTGTGTGACACTGTGATCTTGTTTAACACATTGTGAGTGTCTGTGTGTGACACTGTGATCATGTTTAACACATTGTGAGTGTCTGTGTGTGACACTTTGATCATGTTTAACACATTGTGTGTGTCTGTGTGTGACACTGTGATCTTGTTTAACACATTGTGTGTGTCTGTGTGTGACACTGTGATCTTGTTTAACACATTCTGAGTGTCTGTGTGTGACACTGTGATCATGTGTAACACATTGTGTGTGTCTGTGTGTGACACTGTGATCTTGTTTAACACATTCTGAGTGTCTGTGTGTGACACTGTGATCATGTGTAACACATTGTGTGTGTCTGTGTGTGACACTGTGATCACGTTTAACACATTGTGTGTGTCTGTGTGTGACACTGTGATCTTGTTTAACACATTGTGAGTGTCTGTGTGTGACACTGTGATCATGTTAAACACATTGTGTGTGTCTGTGTGTGACACTGTGATCATGTGTAACACATTGTGTGTGTCTGTGTGTGACACTGTGATCATGTTTAACACATTGTGTGTGTCTGTGTGTGACACTGTGATCATGTTTAACACATTGTGAGTGTCTGTGTGTGACACTGTGATCATGTTTAACACATTGTGTATGTCTGTGTGTGACACTGTGATCATGTTTAACACATTGTGAGTGTCTGTGTGTGAGACACTGTGATCATGTTTAACACATTGTGAGTGTCTGTGTGTGACACTTTGATCATGTTTAACACATTGTGTGTGTCTGTGTGTGACACTGTGATCATGTTTAACACATTGTGTGTGTCTGTGTGACACTGTGATCACGTTTAACACATTGTGTGTGTCTGTGTGTGACACTTTGATCATGTTTAACACATTGTGTGTGTCTGTGTGTGACACTGTGATCATGTTTAACACATTGTGTGTGTCTGTGTGACACTGTGATCACGTTTAACACATTGTGTGTGTCTGTGTGTGACACTTTGATCATGTTTAACACATTGTGAGTGTCTGTGTGTGACACTGTGATCATGTGTAACACATTGTGTGTGTCTGTGTGTGACACTGTGATCATGTTTAACACATTGTGAGTGTCTGTGTGTGACACTGTGATCATGTTTAACACATTGTGAGTGTCTGTGTGTGACACTGTGATCATGTTTTACACATTGTGTGTGTCTGTGTGTGACACTGTGATCATGTTTAACACATTGTGAGTGTCTGTGTGTGACACTGTGATCATGTTTTACACATTGTGTGTGTCTGTGTGTGACACTGTGATCATGTTTTACACATTGTGTGTGTCTGTGTGTGACACTGTGATCATGTTTAACACATTGTGTGTGTCTGTGTGTGACACTTTGATCTTGTTTAACACATTGTGAGTGTCTGTGTGTGACACTGTGATCATGTTTAACACATTGTGAGTGTCTGTGTGTGACACTGTGATCATGTTTTACACATTGTGTGTGTCTGTGTGTGACACTGTGATCATGTTTAACACATTGTGTGTGTCTGTGTGTGACACTTTGATCTTGTTTAACACATTGTGAGTGTCTGTGTGTGACACTGTGATCATGTTTAACACATTGTGAGTGTCTGTGTGTGACACTTTGACCTTGTTTAACACATTGTGAGTGTCTGTGTGTGACACTGTGATCATGTTTAACACATTGTGAGTGTCTGTGTGTGACACTGTGATCATGTTTAACACATTGTGAGTGTCTGTGTGTGACACTGTGATCATGTGTAACACATTGTGAGTGTCTGTGTGTGACACTGTGATCATGTTTTACACATTGTGAGTGTCTGTGGGTGACACTGTGATCATGTTTTACACATTGTGTGTGTCTGTGTGTGACACTGTGATCATGTTTAACACATTGTGTGTGTCTGTGTGTGACACTTTGATCTTGTTTAACACATTGTGAGTGTCTGTGTGTGACACTGTGATCTTGTTTAACACATTGTGAGTGTCTGTGTGTGACACTGTGATCTTGTTTAACACATTGTGTGTGTCTGTGTGTGACACCGTGATCATGATTAACACATTGTGTGTGTCTGTGTGTGACAATGTGATCACGTTTAACACATTGTGTGTGTTTGTGTGTGACACTGTGATCTTGTTTAACACATTGTGAGTGTCTGTGTGTGACACTGTGATCTTGTTTAACACATTGTGTGTGTCTGTGTGTGACACCGTGATCATGATTAACACATTGTGAGTGTCTGTGTGTGACACTGTGATCTTGTTTAACACATTGTGTGTGTCTGTGTGTGACACCGTGATCATGATTAACACATTGTGTGTGTCTGTGTGTGACACTGTGATCTTGTTTAACACATTGTGAGTGTCTGTGTGTGACACTGTGATCATGTTTAACACATTGTGTGTGTCTGTGTGTGACACTGTGATCATGATTAACACATTGTGAGTGTCTGTGTGTGACACTGTGATCATGATTAACACATTGTGTGTGTCTGTGTGTGACACCGTGATCATGATTAACACATTGTGTGTGTCTGTGTGTGACACCGTGATCATGATTAACACATTGTGAGTGTCTGTGTGTGACACTGTGATCATGTTTAACACATTGTGTGTGTCTGTGTGTGACACTTTGATCATGTTTAACACATTGTGTGTGTCTGTGTGTGACACTTTGATCATGTTTAACACATTGTGTGTGTCTGTGTGTGACACTGTGATCACGTTTAACACATTGTGTGTGTCTGTGTGTGACACTGTGATCATGTTTAACACATTGTGAGTGTCTGTGTGTGACACTTTGATCTTGTTTAACACATTGTGTGTGTCTGTGTGTGACACTGTGATCATGTTTAACACATTGTGAGTGTCTGTGTGTGACACTGTGATCATGTGTAACACATTGTGAGTGTCTGTGTGTGACACCGTGATCATGTTTAACACATTGTGAGTGTCTGTGTGTGACACTGTGATCATGTTTAACACATTGTGTGTGTCTGTGTGGGACACTGTGATCATGTTTAACACATTGTGAGTGTCTGTGTGTGACACTGTGATCATGTTTAACACATTGTGTGTGTCTGTGTGGGACACTGTGATCATGTTTAACACATTGTGTGTGTCTGTGTGTGACACTTTGATCTTGTTTAACACATTGTGTGTGTCTGTGTGTGACACTGTGATCATGTGTAACACAATGTGTGTGTCTGTGTGTGACACTGTGATCATGTTTAACACATTGTGTGTGTCTGTGTGGGACACTGTGATCATGTTTAACACATTGTGAGTGTCTGTGTGTGACACTGTGATCATGTTTAACACATTGTGTGTGTCTGTGTGTGACACTGTGATCATGTTTAACACATTGTGTGTGTCTGTGTGTGACACTGTGATCACGTTTAACACATTGTGAGTGTCTGTGTGTGACACTTTGATCTTGTTTAACACATTGTGAGTGTCTGTGTGTGACACTGTGATCATGTTTAACACATTGTGAGTGTCTGTGTGTGACACTGTGATCACGTTTAACACATTGTGAGTGTCTGTGTGTGACACTGTGATCTTGTTTAACACATTGTGAGTGTCTGTGTATGACACTGTGATCATGTTTAACACATTGTGAGTGTCTGTGTGTGACACTTTGATCTTGTTTAACACATTGTGAGTGTCTGTGTATGACACTGTGATCATGTTTAACACATTGTGAGTGTCTGTGTGTGACACTGTGATCATGTGTAACACATTGTGTGTGTCTGTGTGTGACACTGTGATCACGTTTAACACATTGTGTGTGTCTGTGTGTGACACTGTGATCTTGTTTAACACATTGTGAGTGTCTGTGTGTGACACTGTGATCATGTTTAACACATTGTGTGTGTCTGTGTGTGACACTTTGATCATGTTTAACACATTGTGTGTGTCTGTGTGACACTGTGATCACGTTTAACACATTGTGTGTGTCTGTGTGTGACACCGTGATCATGATTAACACATTGTGTGTGTCTGTGTGTGACACTGTGATCATGTTTAACACATTGTGAGTGTCTGTGTGTGACACTTTGATCATGTTTAACACATTGTGTGTGTCTGTGTGTGACACTGTGATCATGTTTAACACATTGTGTGTGTCTGTGTGTGACACTTTGATCTTGTTTAACACATTGTGAGTGTCTGTGTGTGACACTGTGATCATGTGTAACACATTGTGTGTGTCTGTGTGTGACACTGTGATCACGTTTAACACATTGTGTGTGTCTGTGTGTGACACTGTGATCTTGTTTAACACATTGTGAGTGTCTGTGTGTGACACTGTGATCATGTTAAACACATTGTGTGTGTCTGTGTGTGACACTGTGATCATGTTTAACACATTGTGTGTGTCTGTGTGTGACACTGTGATCATGTTTAACACATTGTGTGTGTCTGTGTGTGACACTGTGATCATGTTTAACACATTGTGTGTGTCTGTGTGTGACACTGTGATCATGTTTAACACATTGTGAGTGTCTGTGTGTGACACTGTGATCATGTTTAACACATTGTGTGTGTCTGTGTGTGACACTGTGATCATGTTTAACACATTGTGAGTGTCTGTGTGTGACACTGTGATCATGTTTAACACATTGTGAGTGTCTGTGTGTGAGACACTGTGATCATGTTTAACACATTGTGAGTGTCTGTGTGTGACACTTTGATCATGTTTAACACATTGTGTGTGTCTGTGTGTGACACTGTGATCATGTTTAACACATTGTGTGTGTCTGTGTGACACTGTGATCACGTTTAACACATTGTGTGTGTCTGTGTGTGACACTTTGATCATGTTTAACACATTGTGTGTGTCTGTGTGTGACACTGTGATCATGTTTAACACATTGTGTGTGTCTGTGTGACACTGTGATCACGTTTAACACATTGTGTGTGTCTGTGTGTGACACTTTGATCATGTTTAACACATTGTGAGTGTCTGTGTGTGACACTGTGATCATGTTTAACACATTGTGAGTGTCTGTGTGTGACACTGTGATCATGTGTAACACATTGTGTGTGTCTGTGTGACACTGTGATCATGTTTAACTCATTGTGAGTGTCTGTGTGTGACACTGTGATCATGTTTAACACATTGTGAGTGTCTGTGTGTGACACCGTGATCATGTTTAACACATTGTGAGTGTCTGTGTGTGACACTGTGATCATGTTTAACACATTGTGTGTGTCTGTGTGTGACACCGTGATCATGTTTAACACATTGTGAGTGTCTGTGTGTGACACTGTGATCATGTTTAACACATTGTGTGTGTCTGTGTGTGACACTTTGATCATGTTTAACACATTGTGTGTGTCTGTGTGTGACACTGTGATCATGTTTAACACATTGTGAGTGTCTGTGTGTGACACTGTGATCATGTGTAACACATTGTGTGTCTGTGTGTGACACTGTGATCATGTTTAACACATTGTGTGTGTCTGTGTGTGACACCGTGATCATGTTTAACACATTGTGAGTGTCTGTGTGTGACACTGTGATCATGTTTAACACATTGTGTGTGTCTGTGTGTGACACTTTGATCATGTTTAACACATTTTGTGTGTCTGTGTGACACTGTGATCATGTTTAACACATTGTGAGTGTCTGTGTGTGACACTGTGATCATGTTTAACACATTGTGAGTGTCTGTGTGTGACACTGTGATCATGTTTAACACATTGTGTGTGTCTGTGTGTGACACCGTGATCATGTTTAACACATTGTGTGTGTCTGTGTGTGACACTGTGATCATGTTTAACACATTGTGAGTGTCTGTGTGTGACACTGTGATCATGTTTAACACATTGTGTGTGTCTGTGTGTGACACTGTGATCATGTTTAACACATTGTGTGTGTCTGTGTGTGACACTGTGATCATGTTTAACACATTGTGAGTGTCTGTGTGTGACACTGTGATCATGTTTAACACATTGTGTGTGTCTGTGTGTGACACTGTGATCATGTTTAACACATTGTGTGTGTCTGTGTGTGACACTGTGATCATGTTTAACACATTGTGTGTGTCTGTGTGTGACACTTTGATCATGTTTAACACATTGTGTGTGTCTGTGTGTGACACTGTGATCATGTTTAACACATTGTGTGTGTCTGTGTGTGACACTGTGATCATGTTTAACACATTGTGAGTGTCTGTGTGTGACACTGTGATCATGTTTAACACATTGTGAGTGTCTGTGTGTGACACTTTGATCTTGTTTAACACATTGTGTGTGTCTGTGTGTGACACCGTGATCATGTTTAACACATTGTGTGTGTCTGTGTGTGACACTTTGATCATGATTAACACATTGTGTGTGTCTGTGTGTGACACCGTGATCATGTTTAACACATTGTGTGTGTCTGTGTGTGACACTGTGATCATGTTTAACACATTGTGAGTGTCTGTGTGTGACACTTTGATCATGTTTAACACATTGTGTGTGTCTGTGTGTGACACCGTGATCATCTTTAACACATTGTGTGTGTCTGTGTGTGACACTTTGATCATGTTTAACACATTGTGTGTGTCTGTGTGTGACACCGTGATCATGTTTAACACATTGTGTGTGTCTGTGTGTGACACTGTGATCATGTTTAACACATTGTGTGTGTCTGTGTGTGACACTGTGATCATGTTTAACACATTGTGAGTGTCTGTGTGTGACACTTTGATCATGTTTAACACATTGTGTGTGTCTGTGTGTGACACTGTGATCATGTTTAACACATTGTGAGTGTCTGTGTGTGACACTTTGATCATGTTTAACACATTGTGTGTGTCTGTGTGTGACACCGTGATCATCTTTAACACATTGTGTGTGTCTGTGTGTGACACTTTGATCATGTTTAACACATTGTGTGTGTCTGTGTGTGACACCGTGATCATGTTTAACACATTGTGTGTGTCTGTGTGTGACACCGTGATCATCTTTAACACATTGTGTGTGTCTGTGTGTGACACTTTGATCATGTTTAACACATTGTGTGTGTCTGTGTGTGACACCGTGATCATGTTTAACACATTGTGTGTGTCTGTGTGTGACACTGTGATCATGTTTAACACATTGTGTGTGTCTGTGTGTGACACCGTGATCATGTTTAACACATTGTGAGTGTCTGTGTGTGACACTTTGATCATGTTTAACACATTGTGTGTGTCTGTGTGTGACACTTTGATCATGTTTAACACATTGTGTGTGTCTGTGTGTGACACCGTGATCATGTTTAACACATTGTGTGTGTCTGTGTGTGACACTGTGATCATGTTTAACACATTGTGTGTGTCTGTGTGTGACACTTTGATCATGTTTAACACATTGTGTGTGTCTGTGTGTGACACTGTGATCATGTTTAACACATTGTGTGTGTCTGTGTGTGACACTGTGATCATGTTTAACACATTGTGAGTGTCTGTGTGTGACACTGTGATCATGTTTAACACATTGTGAGTGTCTGTGTGTGACACTTTGATCTTGTTTAACACATTGTGTGTGTCTGTGTGTGACACTGTGATCATGTTTAACACATTGTGTGTGTCCGTGTGTGACACTGTGATCACGTTTAACACATTGTGTGTGTCTGTGTGTGACACTGTGATCTTGTTTAACACATTGTGTGTGTCTGTGTGTGACACCGTGATCATGTTTAACACATTGTGAGTGTCTGTGTGTGACACTGTGATCTTGTTTAACACATTGTGTGTGTCTGTGTGTGACACTGTGATCACGTTCAACACATTGTGAGTGTCTGTGTGTGACACTGTGATCATGTTTAACACATTGTGAGTGTCTGTGTGTGTCACTGTGATCATGTTTAACACATTGTGAGTGTCTGTGTGTGACACTGTGATCACGTTTAACACATTGTGAGTGTCTGTGTGTGACACTGTGATCATGTTTAACACATTGTGTGTGTCTGTGTGTGACACTGTGATCTTGTTTAACACATTGTGTGTATCTGTGTGTGACACTGTGATCACGTTTAACACATTGTGAGTGTCTGTGCGTGACACTGTGATCATGTTTAACACATTGTGAGTGTCTGTGTGTGACACTGTGAACATGTTTAACACATTGTGTGTGTCTGTGTATGACACTGTGATCATGTTTAACACATTGTGAGTGTCTGTGTGTGACACTGTGATCATGTGTAACACATTGTGAGTGTCTGTGTGTGACACTGTGATTACGTTTAACACATTGTGTGTGTCTGTGTGTGACACTGTGATCACGTTTAACACATTGTGAGTGTCTGTGTGTGACACTGTGATCATGTTTTACGCATTGTGTGTGTCTGTGTGTGACACTGTGAACACGTTTAACACATTGTGTGTGTCTGTGTGTGACACTGTGATCATGTTTTACACATTGTGTGTGTCTGTGTGTGACACTGTGATCATGTTTAACACATTGTGTGTGTGTCTGTGTGTGACACTGTGATCATGTTTAACACATTATGAGTGTCTGTGTGTAACACTGTGATCTTGTTTAACACATTGTGTGTGTCTGTGTGTGACACTGTGATCATGTTTAACACACTGAGTGTCTGTGTGTGACACCGTGATCATGTTTAGCACATTGTGTGTGTCTGTGTGTGACACTGTGATCATGTTTAACACATTGTGAGTGTCTCTGTGTGACACTGTGATCATGTTTAACACATTGTGTGTGTCTGTGTGTGACACTGTGATCATGTTTAACACATTGTGAGTGTCTGTGTGTGACACTGTGATCATGTTTAACACATTGTGAGTGTCTGTGTGTGACACTTTGATCTTGTTTAACACATTGTGTGTGTCTGTGTGTGACACCGTGATCATGTTTAACACATTGTGTGTGTCTGTGTGTGACACTTTGATCATGATTAACACATTGTGTGTGTCTGTGTGTGACACCGTGATCATGTTTAACACATTGTGTGTGTCTGTGTGTGACACTGTGATCATGTTTAACACATTGTGAGTGTCTGTGTGTGACACTTTGATCATGTTTAACACATTGTGTGTGTCTGTGTGTGACACCGTGATCATCTTTAACACATTGTGTGTGTCTGTGTGTGACACTTTGATCATGTTTAACACATTGTGTGTGTCTGTGTGTGACACCGTGATCATGTTTAACACATTGTGTGTGTCTGTGTGTGACACTGTGATCATGTTTAACACATTGTGTGTGTCTGTGTGTGACACTGTGATCATGTTTAACACATTGTGAGTGTCTGTGTGTGACACTTTGATCATGTTTAACACATTGTGTGTGTCTGTGTGTGACACTGTGATCATGTTTAACACATTGTGAGTGTCTGTGTGTGACACTTTGATCATGTTTAACACATTGTGTGTGTCTGTGTGTGACACCGTGATCATCTTTAACACATTGTGTGTGTCTGTGTGTGACACTTTGATCATGTTTAACACATTGTGTGTGTCTGTGTGTGACACCGTGATCATGTTTAACACATTGTGTGTGTCTGTGTGTGACACCGTGATCATCTTTAACACATTGTGTGTGTCTGTGTGTGACACTTTGATCATGTTTAACACATTGTGTGTGTCTGTGTGTGACACCGTGATCATGTTTAACACATTGTGTGTGTCTGTGTGTGACACTGTGATCATGTTTAACACATTGTGTGTGTCTGTGTGTGACACCGTGATCATGTTTAACACATTGTGAGTGTCTGTGTGTGACACTTTGATCATGTTTAACACATTGTGTGTGTCTGTGTGTGACACTTTGATCATGTTTAACACATTGTGTGTGTCTGTGTGTGACACCGTGATCATGTTTAACACATTGTGTGTGTCTGTGTGTGACACTGTGATCATGTTTAACACATTGTGTGTGTCTGTGTGTGACACTTTGATCATGTTTAACACATTGTGTGTGTCTGTGTGTGACACTGTGATCATGTTTAACACATTGTGTGTGTCTGTGTGTGACACTGTGATCATGTTTAACACATTGTGAGTGTCTGTGTGTGACACTGTGATCATGTTTAACACATTGTGAGTGTCTGTGTGTGACACTTTGATCTTGTTTAACACATTGTGTGTGTCTGTGTGTGACACTGTGATCATGTTTAACACATTGTGTGTGTCCGTGTGTGACACTGTGATCACGTTTAACACATTGTGTGTGTCTGTGTGTGACACTGTGATCTTGTTTAACACATTGTGTGTGTCTGTGTGTGACACCGTGATCATGTTTAACACATTGTGAGTGTCTGTGTGTGACACTGTGATCTTGTTTAACACATTGTGTGTGTCTGTGTGTGACACTGTGATCACGTTCAACACATTGTGAGTGTCTGTGTGTGACACTGTGATCATGTTTAACACATTGTGAGTGTCTGTGTGTGTCACTGTGATCATGTTTAACACATTGTGAGTGTCTGTGTGTGACACTGTGATCACGTTTAACACATTGTGAGTGTCTGTGTGTGACACTGTGATCATGTTTAACACATTGTGTGTGTCTGTGTGTGACACTGTGATCTTGTTTAACACATTGTGTGTATCTGTGTGTGACACTGTGATCACGTTTAACACATTGTGAGTGTCTGTGCGTGACACTGTGATCATGTTTAACACATTGTGAGTGTCTGTGTGTGACACTGTGAACATGTTTAACACATTGTGTGTGTCTGTGTATGACACTGTGATCATGTTTAACACATTGTGAGTGTCTGTGTGTGACACTGTGATCATGTGTAACACATTGTGAGTGTCTGTGTGTGACACTGTGATTACGTTTAACACATTGTGTGTGTCTGTGTGTGACACTGTGATCACGTTTAACACATTGTGAGTGTCTGTGTGTGACACTGTGATCATGTTTTACGCATTGTGTGTGTCTGTGTGTGACACTGTGAACACGTTTAACACATTGTGTGTGTCTGTGTGTGACACTGTGATCATGTTTTACACATTGTGTGTGTCTGTGTGTGACACTGTGATCATGTTTAACACATTGTGTGTGTGTCTGTGTGTGACACTGTGATCATGTTTAACACATTATGAGTGTCTGTGTGTAACACTGTGATCTTGTTTAACACATTGTGTGTGTCTGTGTGTGACACTGTGATCATGTTTAACACACTGAGTGTCTGTGTGTGACACCGTGATCATGTTTAGCACATTGTGTGTGTCTGTGTGTGACACTGTGATCATGTTTAACACATTGTGAGTGTCTCTGTGTGACACTGTGATCATGTTTAACACATTGTGTGTGTCTGTGTGTGACACAGTGATCTTGTTTAACACATTGTGTGTGTCTGTGTGTGACACTGTGAACATGTTTAACACATTGTGAGTGTCTGTGTGTGACACTGTGATCATGTTTAACACATTCTGAGTGTCTGTGTGTGACACTGTGATCATGTTTAACACATTGTGAGTGTCTATGTGTGACACTGTGCTCATGTTAAACACATTGTGTGTGTCTCTGTGTGACACTGTGATCATGTTTAACACATTGTGAGTGTCTGTGTGTGACACTGTGATCTTGTTTAACACATTGTGAGTGCCTGTGTGTGACACTGTGATCATGTTTAACACATTGTGAGTGTCTATGTGTGACACTGTGCTCATGTTAAACACATTGTGTGTGTCTCTGTGTGACACTGTGATCATGTTTAACACATTGTGAGTGTCTGTGTGTGACACTGTGATCATGTTTAACACATTGTGTCTGTGTGTGACACTGTGATCATGTTTAACACATTGTGTGTGTCTGTGTGTGACACTGTGATCATGTTTAACACATTGTGTGTGTCTGTGTGTGACACTGTGATCATGTTTAACACATTGTGAGTGTCTGTGTGTGACACTGTGATCATGTTTAACACATTCTGAGTGTCTATGTGTGACACTGTGATCATGTTTAACACATTGTGAGTGTCTGTGTGTGAGACACGGTGATCATGTTTAACACATTGTGAGTGTCTGTGTGTGACACCGTGATCATGCTTAACACATTGTGTGTATCTGTGTGTGACACTGTGATCATGTTTAACACATTGTGAGTGTCTATGTGTGACACTGTGATCATGTTAAACACATTGTGAGTGTCTCTGTGTGGGACACTGTGATCATGTTTTACACATTGTGTGTGTCTGTGTGTGACACTGTGATCATGTTTAACACATTGTGTGTGTCTGTGTGTGACACTGTGATCACGTTTAACACATTGTGTGTGTCTGTGTGTGACACTGTGATCACGTTTAACACATTGTGTGTGTCTGTGTGTGACACTGTGATCACGTTTAACACATTGTGAGTGTCTGTGTGTGACACTGTGATCACGTTTAACACATTGTGTGTGTCTGTGTGTGTCACTGTGATCATGTTTTACACATTGTGAGTGTCTGTGTGTGACACTGTGATCATGTTTAACACATTGTGTGTGTCTATGTGTGACACTGTGATCACGTTTAACACATTGTGAGTGTCTGTGTGTGACACTGTGATCATGTTTAACACATTGTGAGTGTCTGTGTGTGACACTGTGATCATGTTTAACACATTGTGTGTGTCTGTGTGTGACACTGTGATCATGTTTAACACATTGTGAGTGTCTGTGTGTGACACTGTGATCATGTTTAACACATTGTGAGTGTCTGTGTGTGACACCGTGATCATGTTTAACACATTGTGTGTGTCTGTGTGTGACACTGTGATCATGTTTAACACATTGTGTGTGTCTGTGTGTGACACTGTGATCACGTTTAACACATTGTGTGTGTCTGTGTCTGACACTGTGATCATGTTTAACACATTGTGAGAGTCTGTGTGTGACACCGTGATCATGTTTAACACATTGTGTGTGTCTGTGTGTGACACTGTGATCACGTTTAACACATTGTGTGTGTCTGTGTGTGACACTGTGATCACGTTTAACACATTGTGTGTGTCTGTGTGTGACACTGTGATCATGTTTAACACACTGTGGGTGACTGTGTGTGACACTGTGATCATGTTTAACACATTGCGAGTGTCTGTGTGTGACACTGTGATCATGTTTAACACATTGTGTCTGTGTGTGACACTGTGATCATGTTTAACACATTGTGTGTGTCTGTGTGTGACATTGTGATCATGTTTAACACATTGTGTCTGTGTGTGACACTGTGATCACGTTTTACACATTGTGTGTGTCTGTGTGTGACACTGTGATCATGTTTAACACATTGTGTGTGTCTGTGTGTGACACTGTGATCATGTTTTACACATTGTGTGTGTCTGTGTGTGACACTGTGATCATGTTTAACACATTGTGTGTGTCTGTGTGTGACACTGTGATCATGTTTTACACATTGTGTGTGTCTGTGAGTGACACTGTGATCATGTTTAACACATTGTGTGTGTCTGTGTGTGAAACTGTGATCATGTGTAACACATTGTGTGTGTCTGTGTGTGACACTGTGATCATGTTTAACACATTCTGAGTGTCTATGTGTGACACTGTAATCATGTTAAACACATTGTGAGTGTCTCTGTGTGACACTGTGATCATGTTAAACACATTGTGAGTGTCTCTGTGTGACACTGTGATCATGTTTAACACATTGTGAGTGTCTGTGTGTGAGACACTGTGATCATGTTTAACACATTGTGTGTGTCTGTGTGACACTGTGATCATGTTTAACACATTGTGAGTGTCTATGTGTGACACTGTGATCATGTTAAACACATTGTGAGTGTCTCTGTGTGGGACACTGTGATCATGTTTTACACATTGTGTGTGTCTGTGTGTGACACTGTGATCACGTTTAACACATTGAGTGTGTCTGTGTGTGACACTGTGATCACGTTTAACACATTGTGTGTGTCTGTGTGTGACACTGTGATCACGTTTAACACATTGTGTGTGTCTGTGTGTGACACTGTGATCACGTTTAACACATTGTGAGTGTCTGTGTGTGACACTGTGATCACGTTTAACACATTGTGTGTGTCTGTGTGTGACACTGTGATCACGTTTAACACATTGTGAGTGTCTGTGTGTGACACTGTGATCACGTTTAACACATTGTGTGTGTCTGTGTGTGACATTGTGATCATGTTTAACACATTGTGTCTGTGTGTGACACTGTGATCATGTTTAACACATTGTGTGTGTCTGTGTGTGACATTGTGATCATGTTTAACACATTGTGTCTGTGTGTGACACTGTGATCATGTTTTACACATTGTGTGTGTCTGTGTGTGACACTGTGATCATGTTTAACACAATGTGTGTGTCTGTGTGTGACACCGTGATCATGTTTAACACATTGTGTGTGTCTGTGTGTGAAACTGTGATCATGTGTAACACATTGCGAGTGTCTGTGTGTGACACTGTGATCATGTTTAACACATTGTGTATATCTGTGTGTGACACTGTGATCATGTTTAACACATTGTGTGTGTCTGTGTGTGACACTGTGCTCACGTTTAACACATTGTGTGTGTCTGTGTGTGACACTGTGATCATGTTTAACACATTGTGTGTGTCTGTGTGTGACACTGTGATCATGTTTTACACATTGTGTGTGTCTGTGAGTGACACTGTGATCATGTTTAACACATTGTGTGTGTCTGTGTGTGAAACTGTGATCATGTGTAACACATTGTGTGTGTCTGTGTGTGACACTGTGATCATGTTTAACACATTCTGAGTGTCTATGTGTGACACTGTAATCATGTTAAACACATTGTGAGTGTCTCTGTGTGACACTGTGATCATGTTTAACACATTGTGAGTGTCTGTGTGTGAGACACTGTGATCATGTTTAACACATTGTGAGTGTCTATGTGTGACACTGTGATCATGTTAAACACATTGTGAGTGTCTCTGTGTGACACTGTGATCATGTTTAACACATTGTGAGTGTCTATGTGTGACACTGTGATCATGTTAAACACATTGTGAGTGTCTCTGTGTGGGACACTGTGATCATGTTTTACACATTGTGTGTGTCTGTGTGTGACACTGTGATCATGTTTAACACATTGTGTGTGTCTGTGTGTGACACTGTGATCACGTTTAACACATTGTGTGTGTCTGTGTGTGACACTGTGATCACGTTTAACACATTGTCTGTGTCTGTGTGTGACACTGTGATCACGTTTAACACATTGTGAGTGTCTGTGTGTGACACTGTGATCACGTTTAACACATTGTGTGTGTCTGTGTGTGACACTGTGATCATGTTTTACACATTGTGAGTGTCTGTGTGTGACACTGTGATCATGTTTAACACATTGTGAGTGTCTGTGTGTGACACCGTGATCATGTTTAACACATTGTGTGTGTCTGTGTGTGACACTGTGATCATGTTTAACACATTGTGAGTGTCTGTGTGTGACACCGTGATCATGTTTAACACATTGTGAGTGTCTGTGTGTGACACCGTGATCATGTTTAACACATTGTGTGTGTCTGTGTGTGACACTGTGATCATGTTTAACACATTGTGTGTGTCTGTGTGTGACACTGTGATCACGTTTAACACATTGTGTGTGTCTGTGTCTGACACTGTGATCATGTTTAACACATTGTGAGTGTCTGTGTGTGACACTGTGATCTTGTTTAACACATTGTGAGTGTCTGTGTGTGACACCGTGATCTTGTTTAACATATTGTGTGTGTCTGTGTGTGACACTGTGATCACGTTTAACACATTGTGTGTCTCTGTGTGTGACGCTGTGATCATGTTTAACACATTGTGAGAGTCTGTGTGTGACACCGTGATCATGTTTAACACATTGTGTGTGTCTGTGTGTGACACTGTGATCACGTTTAACACATTGTGTGTGTCTGTGTGTGACACTGTGAACATGTTTAACACACTGTGGGTGTCTGTGTGTGACACTGTGATCATGTGTAACACATTGTGAGTGTCTGTGTGTGACACTGTGATCATGTTTAACACATTGTGTGTGTCTGTGTGTGACACTGTGATCATGTGTAACACATTGTGTGTGTCTGTGTGTGACACTGTGATCATGTTTAACACATTGTGTGTGACCGTGTGTGACACTGTGATCATGTTTAACACATTGTGAGTGTCTGTGTGTGACACTGTGAACATGTTTAACACACTGTGGGTGTCTGTGTGTGACACTGTGATCATGTGTAACACATTGTGAGTGTCTGTGTGTGACACTGTGATCATGTTTAACACATTGTGTGTGTCTGTGTGTGACACTGTGATCATGTGTAACACATTGTGAGTGTCTGTGTGTGACACTGTGATCATGTTTAACACATTGTGAGTGTCTGTGTGTGAAACTGTGATCATGTGTAACACATTGTGTGTGTCTGTGTGTGACACTGTGATCATGTTTAACACATTGTGTGTGACCGTGTGTGACACTGTGATCATGTTTAACACATTGTGAGTGTCTGTGTGTGACACTGTGATCTTGTTTAACACATTGTGTGTGTCTGTGTGTGACACTGTGATCATGTTTAACACATTGTGTGTGTCTGTGTGTGACACTGTGATCATGTTTAACACATTGTGTGTGACCGTGTGTGACACTGTGATCATGTTTAACACATTGTGAGTGTCTGTGTGTGACACTGTGATCTTGTTTAACACATTGTGAGTGTCTGTGTGTGACACTGTGATCATGTTTTACACATAGTGAGTGTCTGTGTGTGACACCGTGATCTTGTTTAACATATTGTGTGTGTCTGTGTGTGACACTGTGATCACGTTTAACACATTGTGTGTCTCTGTGTGTGACGCTGTGATCATGTTCAACACATTGTGAGAGTCTGTGTGTGACACCGTGATCATGTTTAACACATTGTGTGTGTCTGTGTGTGACACTGTGATCACGTTTAACACATTGTGTGTGTCTGTGTGTGACACTGTGAACATGTTTAACACACTGTGGGTGTCTGTGTGTGACACTGTGATCATGTTTAACACATTGCGAGTGTCTGTGTGTGACACTGTGATCATGTTTAACACATTGTGTCTGTGTGTGACACTGTGATCATGTTTAACACATTGTGTGTGTCTGTGTGTGACACTGTGATCATGTTTAACACATTGTGTGTGTCTGTGTGTGACACCGTGATCATGTTTAACACATTGTGTGTGTCTGTGTGTGACACCGTGATCATGTTTAACACATTGTGTGTGTCTGTGTGTGAAACTGTGATCATGTGTAACACATTGTGAGTGTCTGTGTGTGACACTGTGATCATGTTTAACACATTGTGTGTGTCTGTGTGTGACACTGTGATCATGTTTAACACATTGTGTGTGTCTGTGTGTGACACTGTGATCATGTTTAACACATTGTGAGTGTCTGTGTGTGACACTGTGATCATGTTTAACACAATGTGTGTGTCTGTGTGTGACACCGTGATCATGTTTAACACAATGTGTGTGTCTGTGTGTGACACCGTGATCATGTTTAACACATTGTGTGTGTCTGTGTGTGAAACTGTGATCATGTGTAACACATTGCGAGTGTCTGTGTGTGACACTGTGATCATGTTTAACACAATGTGTGTGTCTGTGTGTGACACCGTGATCATGTTTAACACATTGTGTGTGTCTGTGTGTGAAACTGTGATCATGTGTAACACATTGTGAGTGTCTGTGTGTGACACAGTGATCATGTTTAACACATTGTGAGTGTCTGTGTGTGACACTGTGATCATGTGTAACACATTGTGTGTGTCTGTGTGTGACACTGTGATCATGTTTAACACAATGTGTGTGTCTGTGTGTGACACCGTGATCATGTTTAACACATTGTGTGTGTCTGTGTGTGAAACTGTGATCATGTGTAACACATTGTGAGTGTCTGTGTGTGACACAGTGATCATGTTTAACACATTGTGAGTGTCTGTGTGTGACACTGTGATCATGTTTAACACATTGTGAGTGTCTGTGTGTGACACTGTGATCATGTGTAACACATTGTGTGTGTCTGTGTGTGACACTTTGATCTTGTTTAACACATTGTGTGTGTCTGTGTGTGACACTGTGATCATGTTTAACACATTGTGTATGTCTGTGTGTGACACTGTGATCATGTTTAACACATTGTGTGTGTCTGTGTGTGACACTGTGCTCACGTTTAACACATTGTGTGTGTCTGTGTGTGACACTGTGATCATGTTTAACACATTGTGAGTGTCTGTGTGTGACACTGTGCTCACGTTTAACACATTGCGAGTGCCTGTGTGTGACACTATGATCATGTTTAACACATTGTGAGTGTCTGTGTGTGACACTGTGCTCACGTGTAACACATTGCGAGTGTCTGTGTGTGACACTGTGATCATGTTTAACACATTGTGAGTATCTGTGTGTGACACTGTGATCATGTTTAACACAATGTGTGTGTCTGTGTGTGACACTGTGATCATGTTTAACACATTGTGTGTGTCTGTGTGTGACACTGTGATCATGTTTAACACATTGTGTGAGTCTCTGTGTGACACTGTGATCATGTTTAATACATTGTGTGTGTCTGTGTGTGACACTGTGATCATGTTTAACACATTGTGAGTGTCTGTGTGGGACACTGTGATCATGTTTAACACATTGTGTGAGTCTGTGTGTGACACTGTGATCAAGTTTAATACATCGTGTGTGTCTGTGTGTGACACTGTGATCTTGTTTAACACAATGTGAGTGTCCGTGTGTGAAACTGTGATCATGTTTAACACATTATGAGTGTCTGTGTGTGACATTGTGATCATGTTTAACACATTGTGTCTGTGTGTGATACTGTGATCATGTTTAACACATTGTGTGTGAGACTGTGATCATTTTAACACATTGTGAGTGTCTGTGTGTGACACTGTGATCATGTGTAACACATTGTGTGTGTCTGTGTGTGACACTGTGATCATGTTTAACACATTGTGTGTGTCTGTGTGTGACACTGTGATCATGTTTAACACATTGTGTGTGTCTGTGTGTGACACTGTGATCATGTTTAACACATTGTGAGTGTCTGTGTGTGACACTGTGATCATGTTTAACACATTGTGTGTGTCTGTGTGTGACACTGTGATCATGTTTAACACATTGTGTGTGTCTGTGTGTGACACTGTGATCACGTTTAACACATTGCGAGTGTCTGTGTGTGACACTGTGATCACGTTTAACACATTGTGTGTGTCTGTGTGTGACACTGTGATCACGTTTAACACATTGCGAGTGTCTGTGTGTGACACTGTGATCACGTTTAACACATTGTGTGTGTCTGTGTGTGACACTGTGATCATGTGTAACACATTGTGAGTGTCTGTGTGTGACACTGTGATCATGTTTAACACATTGTGAGTGTCTGTGTGTGACACTGTGATCTTGTTTAACACAGTGTGTGTCTGTGTGTGACACTGTGATCATGTTTAACACATTGCGAGTGTCTGTGTGTGACACTGTGATCACGTTTAACACATTGTGTGTGTCTGTGTGTGACACTGTGATCACGTTTAACACATTGCGAGTGTCTGTGTGTGACACTGTGATCACGTTTAACACATTGTGTGTGTCTGTGTGTGACACTGTGATCATGTGTAACACATTGTGAGTGTCTGTGTGTGACACTGTGATCATGTTTAACACATTGTGAGTGTCTGTGTGTGACACTGTGATCTTGTTTAACACAGTGTGTGTCTGTGTGTGACACTGTGATCATGTTTAACACATTGTGAGTGTCTGTGTGTGACACTGTGATCTTGTTTAACACATTGTGAGTGTCTGTGTGTGACACTGTGATCACGTTTAACACATTTTGAGTGTCTGTGTGTGACACTGTGATCATGTTTAACACATTGTGAGTGTCTGTGTGTGACACTGTGATCATGTTTAACACATTGTGAGTGTCTGTGTGTGACACTGTGATCTTGTTTAACACATTGTGAGTGTCTGTGTGTGACACTGTGATCATGTGTAACACATTGTGAGTGTCTGTGTGTGACACTGTGATCATGTTTAACACATTGTGTCTGTGTGTGACACTGTGATCATGTGTAACACATTTTGAGTGTCTGTGTGTGACACTGTGTTCTTGTTTAACACATTGTGAGTGTCTGTGTGTGACACTGTGATCACGTTTAACACATTGTGAGTGTCTGTGTGTGACACTGTGATCATGTGTAATACATTGTGTGTGTCTGTGTGTGACACTGTGATCTTGTTTAACACATTGTGAGTGTCTGTGTGTGACACTGTGATCACGTTTAACACATTGTGAGTGTCTGTGTGTGACACTGTGATCATGTGTAACACATTGTGAGTGTCTGTGTGTGACACTGTGATCATGTTTAACACATTGTGTCTGTGTGTGACACTGTGATCATGTGTAACACATTTTGAGTGTCTGTGTGTGACACTGTGTTCTTGTTTAACACATTGTGAGTGTCTGTGTGTGACACTGTGATCACGTTTAACACATTGTGAGTGTCTGTGTGTGACACTGTGATCATGTGTAATACATTGTGTGTGTCTGTGTGTGACACTGTGATCTTGTTTAACACATTGTGAGTGTCTGTGTGTGACACTGTGATCACGTTTAACACATTGTGAGTGTCTGTGTGTGACACTGTGATCATGTGTAATACATTGTGAGTGTCTGTGTGTGACACTGTGCTCACGTTTAACACATTGCGAGTGCCTGGGTGTGACACTGTGATCATGTTTAACACATTGTGTGTGACACTGTGATCATTTTAACACATTGTGTGTGACACTGTGATCATGTTTAACACATTGTGTGTGTCTGTGTGTGACACTGTGATCATGTTTAACACAATGTGTGTGTCTGTGTGTGACACTGTGATCATGTTTAACACATTGTGAGTGTGTGTGTGACACTGTGATCATGTTTAACACACTGTGTGTGTCTGTGTGTGACACTGTGATCATGTTTAATACATTGTGAGTGTCTGTGTGTGACACTGTGATCTTGTTTAACACATTGTGTGTGTCTGTGTGTGACACTGTGATCATGTTTAACACATTGTGAGTGTCTGTGTGTGACACTGTGATATGTTTAACACATTGTGTGTGTCTGTGTGCGACACTGTGATCACGTTTAACACAATGTGTGTGTCTGTGTGTGACACTGTGATCACGTGTAACACATTGTGAGTGTCTGTGTGTGACACTGTGATCATGTTTAATACATTGTGAGTGTCTGTGTGTGACACTGTGATCTTGTTTAACACATTGTGAGTGTCTGTGTGTGACACTGTGATCTTGTTTAACACATTGTGAGTGTCTGTGTGTGACACTGTGATCACGTTTAACACATTGTGTGTGTCTGTGTGTGACACTGTGATCATGTTTAACACATTGTGAGTGTCTGTGTGTGACACTGTGATCATGTTTAACACATTGTGTGTGTCTGTGTGTGACACTGTGATCATGTTTAACACATTGTGAGTGTCTGTGTGTGACACTTTGATCATGTGTAACACATTGTGAGTGTCTGTGTGTGACACTGTGATCACGTTTAACACATTGTGAGTGTCTGTGTGTGACACTTTGATCATGTGTAACACATTGTGTGTCTGTGTGTGACACTGTGATCATGTTTAACACATTGTGAGTGTCTGTGTGTGACACTGTGATCATGTTTAACACATTGTGAGTGTCTGTGTATGACACTGTGATCTTGTTTAACACATTGTGAGTGTCTGTGTGTGACACTGTGATCTTGTTTAACACATTGTGAGTGTCTGTGTGTGACACTGTGATCATGTTTAACACATTGTGAGTGTCTGTGTGTGACACTGTGATCATGTGTAACACATTGTGTGTGTCTGTGTATGACACTGTGATCATGTTTAACACATTGTGTGTGTCTGTGTGTGACACTGTGATCTTGTTTAACACATTGTGAGTGTCTGTGTGTGACACTGTGATCATGTTTAACACATTGTGAGTGTCTGTGTGTGACACTGTGATCATGTGTAACACATTGTGTGTGTCTGTGTGTGACACTGTGATCTTGTTTAACACATTGTGAGTGTCTGTGTGTGACACTGTGATCTTGTTTAACACATTGTGAGTGTCTGTGTGTGACACTGTGATCTTGTTTAACACATTGTGAGTGTCTGTGTGTGACACTGTGATCATGTGTAACACATTGTGAGTGTCTGTGTGTGACACTGTGATCATGTTTAACACATTGTGAGTGTCTGTGTGGGACACTGTGATCATGTTTTACACATTGTGTGTGTCTGTGTGTGACACTGTGATCATGTTTTACACATTGTGTGTGTCTGTGTGTGACACTGTGATCTTGTTTAACACATTGTGAGTGTCTGTGTGGGACACTGTGATCATGTTTTACACATTGTGTGTGTCTGTGTGTGACACTGTGATCATGTTTAACACATTGTGTGTGTCTGTGTGTGACACTTTGATCATGTGTAACACATTGTGTGTGTCTGTGTGTGACACTGTGATCACGTTTAACACATTGTGAGTGTCTGTGTGTGACACTGTGATCTTGTTTAACACATTGTGAGTGTCTGTGTGTGACACTGTGATCTTGTTTAACACATTGTGTGTGTCTGTGTGTGACACTGTGATCACGTTTAACACATTGTGTGTGTCTGTGTGTGACACTGTGATCATGTGTAACACATTGTGAGTGTCTGTGTGTGACACTGTGATCATGTTTAACACATTGTGTGTGTCTGTGTGTGACACTGTGATCTTGTTTAACACATTGTGAGTGTCTGTGTGTGACACTGTGATCATGTTTAACACATTGTGAGTGTCTGTGTGACACTGTGATCATGTTTAATACATTGTGAGTGTCTGTGTGTGACACTGTGATCTTGTTTAACACATTGTGAGTGTCTGTGTGTGACACTGTGATCATGTGTAACACATTGTGTGTGTCTGTGTGTGACACTGTGATCTTGTTTAACACATTGTGAGTGTCTGTGTGTGACACTGTGATCATGTGTAACACATTGTGTGTGTCTGTGTGTGACACTGTGATCTTGTTTAACACATTGTGAGTGTCTGTGTGTGACACTGTGATCATGTGTAACACATTGTGTGTGTCTCTGTGTGTGACACTGTGATCTTGTTTAACACATTGTGAGTGTCTGTGTGTGACACTGTGATCATGTGTAACACATTGTGTGTGTCTGTGTGTGACACTGTGATCTTGTTTAATACATTGTGAGTGTCTGTGTGTGACACTGTGATCTTGTTTAACACATTGTGAGTGTCTGTGTGTGACACTGTGATCATGTGTAACACATTGTGTGTGTCTGTGTGTGACACTGTGATCTTGTTTAACACATTGTGAGTGTCTGTGTGTGACACTGTGATCTTGTTTAACACATTGTGAGTGTCTGTGTGTGACACTGTGATCATGTGTAACACATTGTGTGTGTCTGTGTGTGACACTGTGATCTTGTTTAACACATTGTGAGTGTCTGTGTGTGACACTGTGATCTTGTTTAACACATTGTGTGTGTCTGTGTGTGACACTGTGATCTTGTTTAACACATTGTGAGTGTCTGTGTGTGACACTGTGATCTTGTTTAACACATTGTGAGTGTCTGTGTGTGACACTGTGATCATGTGTAACACATTGTGTGTGTCTGTGTGTGACACTGTGATCTTGTTTAACACATTGTGAGTGTCTGTGTGTGACACTGTGATCTTGTTTAACACATTGTGAGTGTCTGTGTGTGACACTGTGATCATGTGTAACACATTGTGTGTGTCTGTGTGTGACACTGTGATCTTGTTTAACACATTGTGAGTGTCTGTGTGTGACACTGTGATCTTGTTTAACACATTGTGTGTGTCTGTGTGTGACACTGTGATCTTGTTTAACACATTGTGAGTGTCTGTGTGTGACACTGTGATCATGTGTAACACATTGTGTGTGTCTGTGTGTGACACTGTGATCATGTTTAACACATTGTGTGTGTCTGTGTGTGACACTGTGATCATGTTTAACACATTGTGAGTGTCTGTGTGTGACACTGTGATCATGTTTTACACATTGTGTGTGTCTGTGTGTGACACTGTGATCATGTTTAACACATTGTGAGTGTCTGTGTGTGACACTGTGATCTTGTTTAACACATTGTGAGTGTCTGTGTGTGACACTGTGATCTTGTTTAACACATTGTGTGTGTCTGTGTGTGACACTGTGATCTTGTTTAACACATTGTGAGTGTCTGTGTGTGACACTGTGATCATGTTTTACACATTGTGTGTGTCTGTGTGTGACACTGTGATCATGTTTAACACATTGTGTGTGTCTGTGTGTGACACTGTGATCTTGTTTAACACATTCTGAGTGTCTGTGTGTGACACTGTGATCATGTGTAACACATTGTGAGTGTCTGTGTGTGACACTGTGATCTTGTTTAACACATTGTGAGTGTCTGTGTGTGACACTGTGATCATGTTTAACACATTGTGTGTGTCTGTGTGTGACACTGTGATCATGTGTAACACACTGTGAGTGTCTGTGTGTGACACTGTGATCATGTGTAACACACTGTGAGTGTCTGTGTGTGACACTGTGATCATGTGTAACACATTGTGAATGTCTGTGTGTGACACTGTGATCATGTTTAACACATTGTGAGTGTCTGTGTGTGACACTGTGATCATGTTTAACACATTGTGAGTGTCTGTGTGTGACACTGTGATCATGTTTAACACATTGTGAATGTCTGTGTGTGACACTGTGATCATGTTTAACACATTGTGAGTGTCTGTGTGTGACACTGTGATCATGTTTAACACATTGTGAGTGTCTGTGTGTGACACTGTGATCATGTTTAACTCATTGTGAGTGTCTGTGTGTGACACTGTGATCATGTTTAACACATTGTGTGTGTCTGTGTGTGACACTGTGATCATGTTTAACACATTGTGAGTGTCTGTGTGTGACACTGTGATCATGTGTAACACACTGTGAGTGTCTGTGTGTGACACTGTGATCATGTGTAACACACTGTGAGTGTCTGTGTGTGACACTGTGATCATGTGTAACACATTGTGAGTGTCTGTGTGTGACACTGTGATCATGTTTAACACATTGTGAATGTCTGTGTGTGACACTGTGATCATGTTTAACACATTGTGAGTGTCTGTGTGTGACACTGTGATCATGTTTAACACATTGTGAGTGTCTGTGTGTGACACTGTGATCATGTTTAACACATTGTGAATGTCTGTGTGTGACACTGTGATCATGTTTAACACATTGTGAGTGTCTGTGTGTGACACTGTGATCATGTTTAACACATTGTGAGTGTCTGTGTGTGACACTGTGATCATGTTTAACTCATTGTGAGTGTCTGTGTGTGACACTGTGATCATGTTTAACACATTGTGTGTGTCTGTGTGTGACACTGTGATCATGTTTTACACATAGTGAGTGTCTGTGTGTGACACTGTGATCATGTTTAACACATTGTGTGTGTCTGTGTGTGACACTGTGATCATGTTTTACACATTGTGAGTGTCTGTGTGTGACACTGTGATCATGTTTAACACATTGTGTGTGTCTGTGTGTGACACTGTGATCATGTTTTACACATTGTGAGTGTCTGTGTGTGACACTGTGATCATGTTTAACACATTGTGTGTGTCTGTGTGTGACACTTTGATCTTGTTTAACACATTGTGTGTGTCTGTGTGTGACACTGTGATCATGTTTTACACATTGTGAGTGTCTGTGTGTGACACTGTGATCATGTTTAACACATTGTGTCTGTGTGACACTGTGATCTTGTTTAACACATTGTGAGTGTCTGTGTGTGACACTGTGATCATGTTTAACACATTGTGAGTGTCTGTGTGTGACACTGTGATCATGTTTAACACATTGTGTGTGTCTGTGTGTGACACTGTGATCATGTGTAACACATTGTGAGTGTCTGTGTGTGACACTGTGATCATGTTTAACACATTGTGTGTGTCTGTGTGTGACACTGTGATCATGTTTAACACATTGTGAGTGTCTGTGTGTGACACTGTGATCTTGTTTAACACATTGTGTCTGTGTGACACTGTGATCTTGTTTAACACATTGTGAGTGTCTGTGTGTGACACTGTGATCACGTTTAACACATTGTGAGTGTCTGTGTGTGACACTGTGATCATGTGTAATACATTGTGAGTGTCTGTGTGTGACACTGTGATCATGTTTAACACATTGTGAGTGTCTGTGCGTGACACTGTGATCATGTTTAACACATTGTGAGTGTCTGTGCGTGACACTGTGATCACGTTTAACACATTGTGTGTGTCTGTGTGTGACACTGTGATCACATTTAACACATTGTGAGTGTCTGTGCGTGACACTGTGATCACGTTTAACACATTGTGTGTGTCTGTGTGTGACACTGTGATCATGTTTAACACATTGTGTGTGTCTGTGTGACACTGTGATCATGTGTTACACATTGTGTGTGTCTGTGTGTGACACTGTGTTCATGTTTAACACATTGTGTGTGTCTGTGTGTGACACTGTGATCTTGTTTAACACATTGTGTGTGTCTGTGTGTGACACTGTGATCATGTGTAACACATTGTGTGTCTGTGTGTGACACTGTGATCATGTTTAACACATTGTGTGTGTCTGTGTGTGACACTGTGATCATGTTTAAAACATTGTGTCTGTGTGTGACACTGTGATCATGTTTAACACATTTTGAGTGTCTGTGTGTATCACTGTGATCATGTTTAACACATTGTGTGTGTCTGTGTGTGACACTGTGATCATGTTTAACACATTGTGTGTGTCTGTGTGTAACACTGTGATCATGTTTAACACATTGTGAGTGTCTGTGTGTGACACTGTGATCATGTTTAACACATTGTGTCTGTGTGTGACACTGTGATCTTGTTTAACACAATGTGTGTGTCCGTGTGTGACACTGTGATCATGTTTAACACATTGCGTGTGACACTGTGATCATGTTTTACACATTGTGAGTGTCTGTGTGTGACACTGTGATCATGTTTAACACATTGTGAGTGTCTGTGTGTGACACTGTGATCTTGTTTAACACAATGTGTGTGTCTGTGTGTGACACTGTGATCATGTTTAACACATTGTGTGTGCCTGTGTGTGACACTGTGATCATGTTTAACACATTGTGTGTGACACTGTGATCATTTTAACACATTGTGTGTGACACTGTGATCATGTTTAACACAGTGTGTGTCTGTGTGTGACACTGTGATCATGTTTAACACATTGTGTGTGTCTGTGTGTGACACTGTGATCATGTTTAACACACTGTGTGTCTGTGTGTGACACTGTGATCATGTTTAACACAATGTGTGTGTCTGTGTGTGACACTGTGATCATGTTTAACACATTGTGAGTGTGTGTGTGACACTGTGATCATGTTTAACACACTGTGTGTGTCTGTGTGTGACACTGTGATCATGTTTAATACATTGTGAGTGTCTGTGTGTGACACTGTGATCATGTTTAACACATTGTGTCTGTGTGTGACACTGTGATCACGTTTAACACAATGTGTGTGTCTGTGTGTGACACTGTGATCATGTTTAACACATTGTGTGTGTCTGTGTGTGACACTGTGATCATGTTTAACACATTGTGTGTGTCTGTGTGTGACACTGTGATCACGTTTAACACAATGTGAGTGTCTGTGTGTGACACTGTGATCTTGTTTAACACATTGTGTGTGTCTGTGTGTGACACTGTGATCATGTTTTACACATGATTTGGAGGTGCCAGTGTTGTACTGAGGTAAACAAAGTTAAAATTCACATAACTCCAGATTATAGTCCAACAGGTGTAATTGGAATCACTAGCTTTCAAAGCGCTGCTCCATCAGGTGGTTGTGGAAGACACGAGTGTAAGACACAGAATCTATATCAAAAGTTTACAGTGTGTTGTATTAATTATATATTGAAAAAGCCCTGGATTGTTTGTTAAGTCTGTCTTCGTTTAGAATGACCATGTTGGTTTCAGTTCTTTCATATGTAAATCGCAAAACTTTTTAAAAGTTACATTCTCAGGTTAACTTTAACAATAGGTGCCATGTTGGCCCAGATAATGTCTTGAAGGTGTGAGGTGCCTCGTGTGAGACTGTCTGTGCCACAATGGTCAGACTGATTCTCATCTAAAAAAGGGATTTACAGAACCTTTCAGAGTCAAACTGCATGAAAACATGTAACATTCTGTAAATCCATTTTTTAGATTAGAATCAGTCTGACCAGTCTGGCCTCACACAGGGCACCTCACACCTTCAATACATTATCTGGGCCAACATGGCACCTATTGTTAAAGTTAACCTGAGAATGTAACATTTTTAAAAGGTTCTGTGATTTACATATGAAGGAACTGAAACCAACATAATTTGGAGATGCCAGTGTTTACTGGGGTGGACAAAGTTAAAAATCACACAACACCAGGTTATAGTCCAACAGGTTTAATTGGAAGCATTGAAAGCTAGTGTGCTTCCAATTAAACCTGTTGGTCTATAACCTGAAACCAGCATGGTCATTCTAAAAGATGAGAGACTTAACAAACAATCCAGTTCTTTTTCAATGTAGAATTTCAGTTACATTACACTGCAAACTTTTGCTATAAATTCTGTGTCTTACAATCTTATACTCTACAACCATCTGATGGAGCAGAGCTGCAAAAGCTAGTGATTCCAAATAAACCTGTTGGACTATAACCTGGTGTTGTGTGACTTTTAACTTTGCCCACACAGACAGTCATCTGAGAATGGGATTGAACCCGAGTCCGTAGCGCTGTGAGGCAGGGTGCCACTCTAACATCGCCCCCACCCCCAACATCACAGAGTCTGATCGAGAATGCCCTTTGGAAGATGAACCTCCACTCCCTACCCACCCGTATGTTGGGGCACACAGTCACCGTGGCCACTCAGCCCTGGCCAGGCTGGATCAAGAACAAGATGCATTGACCAGAGACAGGGTCAGGCAGCTCGGGGGGGGAGGGAGCTGAAAACCAGAACTAACCCCAGAGAGAAATAAAACACCAGAAACTAAAACCTGACAGTACCCGTCCACGAAGGAGAGACAGGGAGAGCCGGGGCCGGCGGCGGGGGGGGGACCTGAGGATACAGAGGGAGAGAGAAGGGGGAGTGGGGAGAGACAGGGAGAGCCGGGGCGGGGGGGGGGGGGGGGGGGGGGGGGGGGGTGGGAGGTGTGAGGATACAGAGGGAGAGAGAGGGAGAGTTGGGGAGAATGTGGGAAGAGTGTGGGGAGAGAGGGAGAGTTGGGGGAGGGGGAGAGAGAGGGAGAGGGAGAGTTGGGGGAGGGGGGAGAGAGACAGAGAGTTGGGGGGAAGGGGAGAGAGGGAGAGTTGGGGGGGAGAGTTGAAGAGTTGGGGGAATGGGGAGAGAGAGGGAGAGTTTGGGGGAGGGGGAGAGTTTGGGGAGTAGGGAGAGAGAGGGAGAGTTGGGGGGGAAGGGGAGAGAGGGAGAATTGGGGGAGGGGAAGAGAGGGAGAGTTGGGGGAATGGGGAGAGTTAGGGGAGTGGGGAGAGAGGGTGAGTTGGGGGAGGGGGAGATTTGGGGTGAGTGGGGAGAGTTGGGGGGAGTGGGGAGAGAGAGCGAGAGTTTGGGGGAGGGGGAGAGTTTGGGGAGTAGGGAGAGAGAGGGAGAGTTGGGGGGAAGGGGAGAGAGGGAGAGTTGGGGGAGGGGGAGAGAGGGAGAGTTGGGGGAGGGGGAGAGAGGGAGAGTTGGGGGAGTGGGGAGAGTTGGGGAGAGAGAGGGAGAGTTGGGCGAGGGGGAGAGTTGGGGGGAGTGGGGGAGAGAGAGGAAAAGTTGGGGGAGGGGAGAGAGGGAGAGTTGGGAGGAGTGGAGAGAGAGAGGGAGTGTTGTGGGAGTGGGGAGAGAGAGGGAGAGTTTGGGGAGGGGGAGAGAGGAAGAGTTGGAGGAGTGGGGAGAGAGAGGGAGAGTTGGGGGGAGAGGGAGAGTTGGGGAGCGGAGAGAGGTAGAGTTGGGGGGATGGGTAGAGTTGGGGGGAGTGGGGAGAGAGAGGGAGAGTTGGGAGAGTTGGGGGAGTGGGGAGAGAGGGAGAGAGTTGGGGGGGAGAGAGAGGGAGAGAGGGAGAGTTGGGGGAGTGGGGAGAGAGTTGGGGGGGAGAGAGAGGGAGAGTTGGGGAGGGGAGAGAAATAGAGTTGGGAGAGGGGGAGAGTTGGAGGGAATGGGGAGGGAGAGTTGGGGGAGTGGGGAGAAAGAGGGAGAGAGGGAGAGTTGGGGGAAGGGGGACAGAGGGAATGTTGGGGGGGGGGGGGGGGGAGAGAGGGAGAGTTGGTGGGGGGGGTGCCGAGGAGGGTCTGAGCTGGGCTGACAGGGTTAGGGGAAGGGGAGCGTGGTTAGAGTGAGGGAGACAGACAACCGTCGGGTAAACACAATAATCCATTTATTATTCACGGCCATAAAACTGTTTGTACAATAAAAGCTGTCGGTACAAATGAGCTCCTTTATTAAACCCCCCCCCCCACCCCCCTCCCCCTGTGTAACACCGCAGGGTGGGCTCTGCCAGCAGTAAGTGCCGGACCCTGACCCCTCAATAATCCCCCCCCCCCCCCCCCCGCAAACCAACATCCCCCCAAACCCGGCCCCGGGCACCCCCAGGGTGACACTCTCAGGGGGAGGGGGTGGGGGGCTCCTGGTAAACCCCAACCCCCCCAGTCTGTCCGGGTTCACCCCACACCCCTCCCTCCCCCCGCGACTCACTGAGGGAGGGCTCTCCACCGCAATGTCCATCAAACACATTCCCCCAACCCCCACACACCCCCTCCCCACCCCCAGACAGTTGCTCCAGCTCAGCCTCCCCCTCTCCCGGGAGGGGCTGGGGGGGGGGGGTCACAGTCACTTTGTACCTGGACGGGGCTCCGGGATTTCAGGCACTGCTTGAGTCTCCCAGTGTCTCTGAACAGCTCAGTCTCAGAGTCTCTCACAGTCTCTGTCTCAGAATCTCTCTCAGTCTCTCTGTCTCACAGTCTCTGTCTCAGAGTCTCTCACAGTCTCTCTGTCTCACAGTCTCTGTCTCAGAATCTCTCTCAGTCTCTCTGTCTCACAGTCTCTGTCTCAGAGTCTCTCACAGTCTCTCTGTCTCACAGTCTCTGTCTCAGAATCTCTCTCAGTCTCTCAGTCTCTCTGTCTCAGAGTCTCTGTCTCACAGTCTCTCAGTCTCTCTGTCTCAGAGTCTCTCTCAGAGTCTCTCTCTGTCTCTCTGTCTCAGAGTCTCTCACAGTCTCTCTGTCTCTCTGTCTCAGAGTCTCTGTCTCACAGTCTCTCAGTCTCTCTGTCTCAGAGTCTCTCTCAGAGTCTCTCTGTCTCAGAGTCTCTCTCAGTCTCTCTGTCTCACAGTCTCTCTGTCTCACAGTCTCTCTGTCTCACAGTCTCTCTGTCTCACAGTCTCTCTCAGTCTCTCTGTCTCACAGTCTCTCTGTCTCAGAGTCTCTCACAGTCTCTCTGTCTCAGAGTCTCTCACAGTCTCTGTCTCAGAGTCTCTCTCAGTCTCTCTGTCTCACAGTCTCTCTGTCTCACAGTCTCTCTCAGTCTCTCTGTCTCACAGTCTCTCTGTCTCAGAGTCTCTCTGTCTCAGAGTCTCTCACAGTCTCTCTGTCTCAGAGTCTCTCTGTCTCACAGTCTCTCTCAGTCTCTCTGTCTCACAGTCTCTCTGTCTCAGAGTCTCTCTGTCTCAGAGTCTCTCACAGTCTCTCTGTCTCAGAGTCTCTCTGTCTCAGAGTCTCTCTGTCTCAGAGTCTCTCACAGTCTCTGTCTCAGAGCCTCTGAATTATCTCTGTCTCAGAGTCTCTCAGTTTCCGTCTCAGAGTCTGTTTCTCAGAGTGTCTGTCTCTGAGGTTCTTGGTGTCTCAGAGTCTCTCAGTGTGTCGGTGTCTCAGACCCCTCTCTCTCTCACACACAATGTGTGTGTGTGTGTGTGTGTGTGGGTGGGTGTTGCTGGCTCCCGCAGTTTGAGAGTCTCTGGATGTCGGAGTGAGTGTGTTCCCTGGGAGTCCCAGTCCCTCACAGTGAGTGAGTGTGAGGGGGAGAGAGAGAGAGAGAGAGAGTCCGCACCCCCTCACGCACAGCTACCCATCGCCTTGACCAGGGAGTCCTCTGGTAGTTGCCTGAAGAGCCCCCGGAGGGTCTCCAGTTCCCGGCTGAGATACTCCACCCGCTTTCGGAGTCTCTCGTTGTCGGTGCTGAGCTCCATCACCCGGTGCTGGGTCTCCACATTCCGGAGTTTTGCTTTATCCCGGCTCTTCCTGACCGCAATGTTGTTCCTCTCCCTCCTCAGGCGGTATTCCAGGCTGGATTTATCCACCAGCTTCTTGCCTTTGGCCAGGGCGTGCCTGCCGGGGCTCCCCTGGGGAGTAGCCGGGGGGGTGGGTTGCCCAGGGGCCAGTTGGACCGAGGTCTGGCCGCACTGAGCCACTTGTTGTTGCAGAGCGAAGGGGGCAGCGCCCGGGGCTGCCCTCAGTCGTAGCGGCTCCTCCTGCTCCCGGGGCTCCTGCTTCACTACCACCGGCCTCAGGCCATTCAGCCCCTCACCTTTACCGTCCAGGTAGCCCTGCAACGGGCTGAAGGGCGGCGCTGCTCTCCCACTGCCGAATGGCCGCGGCCCCTTGCCGTGCTGGCTGAACAGATCCGCCAGGAACTCGTCGTTAAAGGCGGCGGGGTCGATGTACGCGCTGATGTCGATGGAGTTCTCATGTTCCGCCATCTCCCCGAGCTCCGAGCCCCGGTAACACAGCCCCGGACCGGGACCGGGAGCCGAAATCCGCGGCTCCGACTCATAGAAATTCCCCTGCTCCATGGCCAGGCGGACACAGGCTGGAGAACAGCTCCGGGACTCCAGACTGCACCGTCCCCGGGCACCGGGCACCGACCGCCGGCTACTCCCTGCAGCGTCCCCGGGCACCGACCGCCGGCTACTCCCTGCACCGTCCCCGGGCACCGACCGCCGGCTACTCCCTGCAGCGTCCCCGGGCACCGGGCACCGACCGCCGGCTACTCCCTGCAGCGTCCCCGGGCACCGGGCACCGACCGCCGGCTACTCCCTGCACCGTCCCCGGGCACCGACCGCCGGCTACTCCCTGCAGCGTCCCCGGGCACCGGGCACCGACCGCCGGCTACTCCCTGCACCGTCCCCGGGCACCGGGCACCGACCGCCGGCTACTCCCTGCAGCGTCCCCGGGCACCGGGCACCGACCGCCGGCTACTCCCTGCAGCGTCCCCGGGCACCGGGCACCGACCGCCGGCTACTCCCTGGAGCGTCCCCGGGCACCGGGCACCGACCGCCAGCTACTCCCTGCAGCGTCCCCGGGCTCTAGGGCTGACCGTGTGCGGACCGCACCGAGCCTTCCACCTCTCCCTCACACACACTCTCTCTCTCTATCTCTCTGACACTGAGTATCTCTGTCTCTGTCACACTGTCTGTTTCTGACAGAGAAATGCTACTCACAGCCCTGTCTCTCTCTATGTTCTCTCTCCCTCTGTCTGTCTGTCTCTGTGTCTGTGTCTGTGTCTGTCTCTCTCTCTGAGCTGATGTCCGTCTCTCTTTCCCACTCTCTCTCACACTCTCTATTTATATCTCGCTGGGTTTCCTCTCTCCGCCCCTGGGTAGTGACGAATGCGGATTTCTCCGCCAGTTCATGCCTCTGACCTTCCAGCTCCCCTCCCCCAATCCCCAGGCCAGGGGCAGGACCTTCCTCACACCACCTCCCCCCATCTCCCCCCCCGGGGTAACCCACCTTCATTTGGACTCCCGCTGAACGGTCAGAGCACTTGCCCTGTCACTGATGGAACTCACAGTAACGTACAGGAGGGGCCGAATGGTCTGCTGTCTTTGTGTGCAGAGAGGCAAGTAGGGGGTTACTGTAACACCCCTCCCTCCCTCCCTCCTGCACTTTAACCCCGCGCCCCAAAACTCTGACCAGCAGATACCCCCATTGACCGGGTGGGGGAGACCACCTTCACCAGAGTCACAGGCATCCTCAGAGAAACTACAGCACTCCCCGAACCCATCCCCCACAATACCCCTTACCCCCCAAAATCCCTCACCCCGAACCCTCACCCTCCAAAACCCAGTTCCCAAAATCCCTCACCCTCCAAAACCCATCCCCAAAAACCCCTCACCCCCAAAAACCCCTCACCCCCAAAAACCCCTCACCCCCAAAAACCCTTACATCCCAAACCTCCCCCAAAACTCTCCCCAAACCCTTTGCCCGGAAACCGTCACCGCCAAAGACACCCTCACCCCAACCCTTCTCCTTCGCCCCCCCCCCCCCCATCACAGCAATCCCAACCTTCAGCACACACACCCCCCTCCCCCGATGACACCCTAACCTGCCACTCATTAAACACCTTCCTAAAGCCCTCCCTTCACCCAAAGTGCTCCCCTCCCTGACATAAGGCAGGGGCTGAGGGTCTGCGGAGAGATGGATTCAGTCCACACCCCCCATATGCCCACCCCCCTACTCTCTCTCTCAGTTACATCCTTTCTGAGAGCAGGCGGGAGTAGTTCGGGGTGGGACGAAACTCTCTCGGGGAACAGGATGTGAAATGTTATGAACCTGTTTAATAATCTGCTTTTAAGGAGGAGCTAAGGGGTGTCATGAATATTATTGCAAAGAGTTCTGAATTGGACATTAAAACAGAACATTCTGGAGAAAGTTTGATTGGCAAAGTGTTACAGGAAGGGAATGTGAGACTTAAGGAAGTGAATACTACATCAGGATGTTAAATACAATCCTGGCAGACGTGCATACAGCCTGTAACACTCACCAGGGCAGGGTATAGACAATCCAGCTTACAACCACACCAACACACAATCATTCCATTGCCCTTTTAACGTTACTCATTTATTCTCTATATTTGTTTTTTCTGTGTCACATTAACACAGCGACAGAGCTTAGTGAATACTCAAATGAGCATGAACATTCTCAGTATTACATAGCTGGAGCTGCATGTGGTTGGACACAAAGTAAAACTCCTCTACTTTTAAACTGAGTAGTCTCATCAAATAGTCCCAGGACAATTACAGCACAGGCACAGAACATGGACACAGATATACACTCACTCAGTGAGGCATTACTGCCTCCACGCCAGGGACCCAGATTCGGTGACTGTTGTGTGGAGTTTGCACATTCTCCCTGTGCCTGCGTGGGTCTCCTCCCACAGTCCAAAGGTGTGCAGATTAGGTGGATGTGGGGTTATGGGGATAGGCTGGGTGTATGTGGGATCTGTTCAGAGGGTTGGTGTACTCGATGGGCTGAATGGTTTCTTTCTGCACTGTAGGGATTCTAAAGCTCCCTCTACTCTTTTAAACTGAAAGTAAAACTCTCTCTACACGTTCCCATCGAACACTCTGAGGACAGGGACAGCACAGGGTTTGGTACAGGGTAAAGCTCCCTCTACACTGTCCCCCCATCAAACACTCCCAGCACAGGGACAGCACGGTGCAAGGTACAGAGTAAAGCTCCCTCTACATTGTCCCCTCATCAAACACTTGCAGGACAGGGACAGCACCGGGTTAGATACAGAGTAAAGCTCTCTTTGCACCCCATTAAACATTCCCATGACAGGGACAGCACTGGTTTAAACATGGAGTAAAGCTCCCTTTACGCTGTCCTCCATCAAACACACCCAAAGACAGGGACAGCATGGGGTTAGATACAGAGTAAACCTCCTTGTCTATATGATTTTCTAACCCTGCTTGTTCAGAGTATTTGATGATTTCTGACACATTTACAGACAGGACCATGACCCTGTGGAACATTGTTACACATGTTAGTCAATCTTTTACCAATAACAGTTCCATTCCCCTTGTCCAGAATTGTAATCATTTTCTTTCAGTCTGTAGCAGATAATTGGGCATAAAGTAACAAACAGTCAAATCTAATCTGGGTTTCAGACGATGCTTTGAGGTTTATGAACATCATCTGGATTCACAGATTAGATTACAGCTTCGGAATCACCCACAACACACTCTGGCTTTATGGAGTGCACTCTCAGCCTGGTGTCACAGAGTTCATCGTTGTGACTGGTCCCTCTGCTGTCGCTGTTTCATTTCGGAGCATGTTGCTCAGGACACTCTTGGGTTGAGTCCTGGTCTGAGCTGATTGAGTCAAGTGTCCAGGGTCTGCATGGGTCACAGATGGTGAGAGGATAGGGGCTAGACAGACCCTGACAAGAGGTTTGAAGAGAGTCTGCATTTATTAAAAGCAGTGAAGAGAGTGTTGCTGGGTGGAGTAGCAGAGAGAGTCTGATTCTAGTGTAGCTGCCGAGACAGATTCCCCACGTGTGTCTCACAGCCTCTGGGGGACACATTAACCAGAGTGACACTGATGGGTACAAGCTCTGTCACTTCCATTCCTTTGATTAAGAGGGTTCAGCAGTGCTGTCATCCAGCGTTTAAAATACTAGAGGGTCTTTACCACAAAACGGTAAAATGCTACTATTCACTTTGGTGGGAGATTCCAGAGGCTATGGTCTTCAAATTAAAATGCTGCCATTGAGAAAGGAAATGAGGAAATCTGTCCCATGATACAGAGCAGTGCAAAACTGGAACTGTCTGTCCCAAAAGCTGTGGATGTTGGGGGTCAGAAATCAAATAAGGTTTTCGTTTTAGAAAACATGACGGAATGTGGAACAAAGGGAACTGCCTGAAAATCCGCCCTGCCCGATTAGCTAGCAGGATCAGCTTGATGGGCCAGATGGCCTTTGCCTGGTTGTGTTTGAGGGGTCTTATGGAGTGGGACTTGTTTCTGCCCACTCACACGGACACTGGTCCCTCTCCCAGAATGCTTAAGGGACTTACAGAAATTGTCAGGACAATTAGGAATATAGCGAAAGTTTATCAAATTGTTTCCTGGGATGACAGGACTAACATCTGAGGAGAAATGGACTTGGTTAGGATTGTATTTGCTAAAGTTTAGAAGTATGAGGGAGATCTCATGGAAACCTATAAAGCTCTAATAGGATTAGACAGATTAGACGCGGGAAGGCTGTTCCTGATGTTGGGAGAGTCCAGATCGAGGGGTAAGTCTTTCAGGACTGAGTTGAGGAGAAATGTCTTCACCCAGAGAGTGGTGAAGCTTCATTACCACATAAAGTGGTTGAGGTCAAAACATTGTATTTTCAAGAAGGAGGTGGATATAGCCGAGAGAGTGATGCCTTCATCCTGTGAATGAATAAAAATAAAGTTTTTGTGGCTAAAGGGATCAAGCAATATGGGGGGAGGGCAGGATTAGGTTTGATGATCAGCCATGATCATGTTGAATGGCACAGCAGGCTTGAAGGGCCGAATGGCCTACTCCTGCTCCTATCCCTATCTCCTCTGTTTCATTGCAATAAGGTTCTGGTGCGGGCATTTGAAGGCAACTGTGAATTTTCAGACAGAAAGGAGTCAAATGACATTGCCCATTCCTAACTGGTATTGTTCAATAAACACCAGCCCTTCCTACAATAGTCAAGGCATAGCCAACAAGGAAGAATGTCATGGGATCAATGTTGAGCTGGCCTTTTGACTGAACTTTCCAAGTCTCCCTCCATCTCCTGCCCTTTCCCCATTTTCCTGAAAATATTCCCCTGCAAATATCTATCCAATGCCCTTTGAACATTCTCATTGAATCAGCTTTTCCACAGTTTCAGGTACATCATATGTGAGTTCACATCATATTCCCCTTTGGTTCTTTGGCCAAGTATCAGAAAGCCATGTCCCTGGGATATCGAAACACCTGTTAGTGGAAATATCTTTGCTCGGATTTATTTTAATCTTTACATTGATTCAGAAACTGATCTGGACTCGCTATATAAACACGGTGGCTACAAGAGCAGGTCAAAGGATAGGAATACTACGGTGAGTAACTCACCTCCTGACTCCCTAAAGCCTGTCCACCATCTACAAGGTACAAGTCAGGGGTGTGATGGAATACTCCCCACTTGCCCCTGGATGGGGGCAGCTCCAACAACACTCAAGAAGCTCGACACCATCCAGGACAAAGCAGCCGCTTGATTGGCACCACATCCACAAGGATCCACTCCCTCCTCCACCGACGCTCAGTAGCAGCAGTGTGTTCTGCACTGCAGAAATTCACCAAAGATCCTCAGCCAGCACCTTCCAAACCCATGACCACTTCTATCTCAAAGGGCAAGGGTAGCAGATACATGGGAACACCATCACCTGCAAGTTCTCCTCCGAGCTCACCATCCTGACGATGGAAATATGTCACCGTTCCTTCAGTGTCACTGGGTCAGAATCCTGGAATTCCCTCCCTAAGGGACATTGTGGGTCAACCCACAGCACGTGGACTGCAGCTGTTCAAGAAGGCAGCTCACCCCCACCTACTCAAGGGGCAACTAGGGATGGGCAATAAATGCTGACAGCCAGCGATGCCCATGTAGAGTATACAGGAAATACCATGTTCTTTCAATGAGGCCATGGGAGTGTTTGCCTGATCTGTGTGTATCCAGCAGGTTATTGGTCAGTACTACCTCTGTTAGGAGCTTATCAGTGGAGGTTATGTCCCGAAGTGACAGTTGAATCTTGTGAGTCAGGGTCAAGGATGTGAACTTAGTGCTAATCAGTGGGGATGCTGGTGATATGAGGGTCTGTGTGGGGGTGGAGGGTGGGGTGGGGGTGATGGGTGAGGATAGGTTGGGGAGACAGAACAGCACTGGCTGGATCATTCGAGGCCCTGTGGCAAGATCAGTTTAGGAGAAATAACAAGAGAAACACTGTCCCAACCAAAGCAGGATCATTTTAATTACATTTGAACGTGCACAGTACATAGGTCACGGATTTCCCTGAAGCATCTGCAAGTTAATGCGAAACGCCCTCTGATAATGTCCCAATTATAAAGCCTCAGCCGGCAGGTTACAGTGTGTTTGTGACATACTGCTGACAAATCAGTAATTGCAGGGACATTAGGTGTCAGCTCAGACACTCACATCCCCCCTCCCAAAAAAAACACAGAGGGGGGGTGTGAGTGTCTGAGCTGACACCTAATGTCCCTGCAATTACTGATTTGTCTGAGGGGTCAGCTGGATAGGAGAAACGTTAATGACAGTACCATTCAATAAGAACTGCCATCGAAATACCCGATAGACTGGATTTGGGAAATGAAATGTTTTCTTGCAGAGATTGGTGGAAATCTGAAACAAACACGAATGCTGGAGAATCTCAGCATGTCTGGCTGCCTCTGTGAAGAGAGAAACAGAGTTAACATGTCGGGTCCAGTATAACTATTCTACTTTCTAAAGTAAACTAACAGAATGATCCAATACAGAACAAGGCTATTCAGCCACTGTGCCCTGTGCTACCTGTCCAATTAGGCCCATTCCTCTCGTATTTCCCATAAATCCTCAGGTTTTTAAAAATGTGTTTATTCAACTCCTTTTGCAGATTATCACTGAATCAGCCTCCCACCACCCTTTCAGGCAGCACGTTCCAAATCACCACAACTTGCTGGCTAAAACATTTCTCATCTTCCCTCAGGCTTTGCTATAATCTCCCTGCCACTCCCCTCAATGTCTCCTGTTCCCATTATCCACAAGCCCTTCCCACATCATCTAGATTTGACTCACCATCCTTTTTGTTTGTACACTGAATCCAAGTTGATACCCACTCAAAACCTTTCTCACCAGCCTGCCCAGTCTCATAACACCCCCCCTGCCCAACTTGCTCCCACCCCACTGCCCTATCCCAGAGGCATCACTTTTAACAGAAGCAAATTCCACTCCTGCTTCCACAGACACATTCTCCCCATCTCCATCTGCAACCCCCACCCCCTCTCCATCCAGATCCCCCCCTTTTCTCCATCCAGATTCCACACACCTCTCCATCTAGACTCCACAAACCCCCTCCACCCGGATCTCGCCACCCCCTCCAAACAGATCCCCCTTCCCATCCCACTCTGGACCTCTTTTCACTCTCTCCCTCTCTCCATCCAGACCCCAGTCCCCCTTCCCCTCTCTATCGGAACCCGTTCCCCTTCTCCATCCGGACTTCCTTCTGCTCTCCATCCGGACCCTCTCTCCCTCTCGATTGTGAGTTTGCTGCTTTGGTTCAACCTTGAATGAGGAATGTGGATATCAGCGAGGAGTGTGGATATCAGCGAGGAGTGTGGATATCAGCGAGGAATGTGGATACCAGCGAGGAATGTGGATATCAGCGAGGAATGTGGATATCAGCGAGGAGTGTGGATATCAGCGAGGAATGTAGATACCAGCGAGGAAAGTGGATATCAGCGAGGAGTGTGGATATCAGCGAGGAATGTGGATATCAGCGAGGAATGTGGATATCAGCGAGGAATGTGGATATCAGCGAGGAGTGTGGATATCAGCGAGGAATGTAGATACCAGCGAGGAAAGTGGATATCAGCGAGGAGTGTGGATATCAGCGAGGAATGTGGATATCAGCGAGGAGTGTGGATATCAGCGAGGAATGAGGATATCAGCGAGGAGTGTGGATATCAGCGAGGAGTGTGGATATCAGCGAGGGGTGTGGATATCAGCGAGGAATGTGGATATCAGCGAGGAGTGTGGATATCAGCGAGGAATGTGGATATCAGCGAGGAGTGTGGATATCAGCGAGGGGTGTGGATATCAGCGAGGAGTGTGAGAAACTTGAAAGGGTTCAGAAAAGATTTACAAGGATGTTGCCAGGGTTGGAGGATCTGAGCTACAGGGAGAGGCTGAACAGGCTGGGGCTGTTTTCCCTGGACCATCGGAGACTGAGGGGTGACCTTATAGAGGTTTACAAAATTACGAGGGGCATGGATAGGGTAAATAGGCAAAGTTTTTTCCCTGGGGTGGGGGAGTCCAGAAATAGAGGGCATAGGTTTAGGGTGAGAAGGGAAAGATATAAAAGAGACCCAAGGGGCAACTTTTTCATGCAGAGGGTGGTTCGTGTATGGAATGAGCTGCCAGAGGATGTGGTGGAGGCTGGTACAATTGCAACATTTAAGAGACATTTGGATGGGTATATGAATAGGAAGGGTTTGGAGGGACATGGGCCGGGTGCTGGCAGGTGGGACTAGATTGGGTTGGGATATCTGGTCGGCATGGACAGGTTGGACCGAAGGGTCTGTTTCCCTGCTGTACATCTCTATGACTCTATCAATGAGGAATATTGATATCAACGAAGAATATGGATATCAATGTCACAGAAAGAGGCAGAAATGGAGAAGGAAAGACGAAGGAGAATTAAAGAGAAAAACACAAACACAAAGAGTAGCAAGGAGTCGGGAGAAATCAAATGGAGGCAGAACACAGAGCTATCACTCAGCATGAGATTACACTGAATGACATTTATGAATCATGATTTAAACGTGAAATGCTAACCACACAAATAGTTATGTACGTTGAAACTGACTTAGAGCGTAATTCCTTTCATAGAATTCCTCCCATACAGAAAGAGATCATTCGGCCCATCATTGTTACCACTGACCCTCCAAAGAGAATCCCACCCTACCCTGAAACCCTGTCTTCATCATGGCACCTCACCTGTACATCCCTGGACACGATGTGCAATTTAACATGGTCAATCCATCAAGAAGAGAAAGTGAGGTCTGCAGATGCTGGAGATCAGAGCTGAAAATGTGTTGCTGGAAAAGCGCAGCAGGTCAGGCAGCATCCAAGGAGCAGGAGAATCGACGTTTCGGGATTCCTGAAGAAGGGCTCATGCCCGAAACGTCGATTCTCCTGTTCCTTGGATGCTGCCTGATCTGTTGCGCTTTTCCAGCAACACATTTTCAGCTCAATCCACCAAAACCATATATCGTAGGACTGTGGGATGAAACCAGAGGATGCAGAGGAAATCTATGCAGACACAGGGAGAACGTGCAAACTCCACATAGACAGTTGCCCAAGGCTGGAATTGAACCCAGGTGCTGTGAGGGAGCAGTGTTGACCCCAGGACACATTTTGAGACAAACATTGACTGTACCTGGAGAACGATCGACCCAGTGAAAGATGGCCTTTGGTCTAACCCTAACCTTGTTGGTCTTCCAGGTGAAGAGTTGATCTCGACCAAGTGTTACATCGGATCCATCCTGACCAATCCCACAGGAAGGTAGCACCTTCAAAGTTGCTGTTTCAGATCTTCCATCTGGAATCCTCCCAGTGTATTCACTGACTGACCCATACTTTGAGATTCACCTCCTTTCAGAACGAACACGTACATCATCTTCAACTTCAACAGAGAGAAGGAATGACACTCTGGTCACCACAGAAATCAGGAATTGTAACTTTAGATCGGAAAGTTGCAAATGTTCCTCTGAGATGGGAGATGCACAAAGCTATATGTTTATCAGTTGGACAATAAACCTGCAGAAGCTGCAGAAATCAATTAGAGTCAGAGGCTGTGAGTGATCTGGGCTTTAGTAGGATGAATTGTGGTGGAATTATGGGAGATGTTCAGTGAGGTCCATCTTGCTGCCTTTTGTTTACTTTTCTCTAGTGGTGAGGCGAGATTCTCGTCAGACAGTTCCGAGTTCACAATTGATGCTCATTATTGTTTGTTAGAGAATGCACCATGGGTTGCAATCTTACCAAATTACCATCAGGACAATTCTACATGGAAACCAGTGGGTTCTTAGAGTGTTCAACTCACCATGTGCTTCAAAAACCCTCCATGCTGGACATCGGGAACCAGCATCTTTGGCACGCCCCGAAGGCGTTGAGCACCCCAGGTACCCCACATGGAACAGAGAACAGTACAGCACATTACTCCTTAGACAATGGAATTAAACATGTGCCAACCTCTCTGCAACTTCATGCACACCCCCAATTCACATGCAGATGCTTCGACACTTCAATGTTGCACCTCCTACTGCACCAGCAACTATCATTATAATATCGCAGCAAGGACATTTTATGCTCAGGGACAGACACCTAGCTGATAGAACTGGAGCAGGCTTCATCTCTAGGCTCTCTGTTTGCTTCAAAAACCCTCCATGCTGGACATCGGGAACCAGCATCTTTGGCACGCCCCGAAGGCGTTGAGCACCCCAGATACCCCACAGTTTCCTGAAGAAGGGCTAATGCCCGAAACGTCGATTCTCCTGTTCCCTAGACGCTGCCTGACCTGCTGCGCTTTTCCAGGAACACATTTCTATCTCTGTTTGCTGTCATAACACTTACTCACCCAGAGCCCACACAGATACTCAAAGCATCTCTGCCTTGTGAATTGTTATAACACTATAAGACATAGGAGCCTCATTCCTGATGAAGGGCTTATGCCTGAAATGTTGACTCTCCTGCTCCTCGGATGCTGCCTGACCTGCTGTGCTTTTCCAGCACTACACTCTTGACTCTGATCTCCAGCATCTGCAGTCCTCACTTTCTCCATAGGAGCAGAATTAGGCCATTCAGCCCATCAAGTCTCTTCTACCATTCAATCATGGCTGATACATTTCTCAAGCCCATTCGCCTTCCTTCTCTCCATAACCCTTTATTCCCCTTATTAATCAAGAACCTATCTAAGTCTGTCTCAAATGGTCTGTTTCCTTGCTGTACATCTCTATGACTCGATGACTTCCCCATTGATCAAGCTGTCCTGACAGCCCTATTTTACTGGGTAAAAACAATGAGTGCAGATGCTGGAAACCAAATTCTGGATTAGAGTGGTGCTGGAAAAGCACAGCCCGTTCAGGCAGCATCCGAGGAGCAGGAAAATCGACGTTTCGGGCAAAAGCCCTTCATCAGGAATAGAGGCAGAGTGCCTGCAGGGTGGAGACCCCTATTTTACTGTGTATTTCCAAATATTTGGCAATCTCATCCTTGGTAATGAACTCTAAAATCTTACTAATGACTAAGCTCAGGCTAACTGGCCTATTGAATCCTATCCTCTGCCCGTATTCCTTCTTAAACATGGGTGTTACATTAGCTTCAGTCAGAGATAGCAGGCTCATATTACTACTGTATGTCATTCCAGCAGTCAGTTAAGGGCAGTGTCAGATAGCAATCCCGGACCTGCTTGGTGTAAGTCAGTCAGGATCGTCTCCTCATGAAGAGTGAGGAGCCAAATGACTGGCAGCACACTACCTGCCTTGACTCTTTCTAGGAGGAGAAAGTGAGGTCTGCAGATGCTGGAGATCAGAGATGGAAATGTGTTGCTGGAAAAGCGCAGCAGGTCAGGCAGCATCTAGGGAACAGGAGAATCGACGTTTCGGGCATTAGCCCTTCTTCAGGAATTTTCTCTTTCTACCCTATTGTGAGCTGTTTTGATTCTGAGATTAGAATGAGGCAGGTATTATGGAAGATTAAAGTAGGTGGGACAGCTGTTACTCGTTGTATAGATGAAGCAGTTCATATCCAAATGCACCAAGTCCTTGACAATATCCAGGTTTGGGCTGAGACATGGCAAGTGGCTTTAAATCACATTGCAGTTTGTGGGAGGTTGTTGTGTACAAGTTGGTTGTTGCCTTTGTTACATTACAGCAGTGGCTGGACTACAAACTTACTGATTGTGAAGTACTTTGAGCTGAGCAGTGGTGCTACACAAATGCAAGTCTCTCTGTTATTGTCCCCATGTGTTAGACTGTGTCCCAGCTAATGGGCGGGACATATATCTACACTCTGATTGGCTGCATCATCCACCAATCCAGCGCAGACCCATTCCGGTGGTAGTAGATGATTGGCTTTAGACGCTGACGATCAAAATAGGTGGTGCGCCAAGGCAATGCCGCTCTTCGATTGGTCTATCCAGACACAATGCGGCCATACGATTGGTCTAACTAACTGTCAATTACACAATCATGACATCATTGTGGAACACTGACTGCTGATTGGCTATTAGAGCTGGCGATCTGCGAGGGGATTGCGTCAGCCAATAATGTGCGTCTCTGATTGGTCCATGACCAGAAAGACCGGCGGAGGGGGTGGGATCACCGGCATCGAGCGGCGGCGGGTAACGGCGACGGGTAAGGCCCAGGCCCAGGCCCAGGCCCGGGAGGGGTAGAGGAGGGAGGGGAGAGAGGGATGGGGGCGGGGGCGGGGGCGGGGGGTTGCGGGGGGTTGGGGATCCCGGCGGCGGGGGCGCGCCGGGACCATCGGAGACCTCGGGGATAGGAGCCGGGCCCAGCGCCGCGTAAATTAGAGTAAAGAGGGTGAGGGGGACACCCCCCACACACACACACACCCCACACACACCCCCCCACACACCCCCCCCCCCACACACCCCCCCCCCACACACACCCCCCCACACACCCCCCCCCCCACACCCCCCCCCCCCACACACACCCCCCCACACACCCCCCCCCCCACACACCCCCCCCCCCACACACCCCCCCCCCCACACACCCCCCCCCCCACACACACCCCCCCACACACCCCCCCCCCCCCCACACCCCCCCCCCACACACACACCCCCCACACACACCCCCCCACACACACCCCACACACACCCCCCCACACACACCCCCCCCCCCACACACCCCCCCCCCCACACACACCCCCCCACACACACCCCCCCACACACACACCCCCCCACACACACACACCCCCCACACACCCCCCCACACACACCCCCACACACACCCCCCACACACACCCCCCCCACACACCCCCCCACACACACCCCACACACACCCCCCCACACACACACACACCCCACACACACCCCCCCCAACACACACCCCCCCCCACACCCACCCCCCCCACACACACCCCCCCCACACACACCCCCCCACACACACCCCCCCACACACACCCCACACACCCCCCCCACACCACCCCCCCACACACACCCCCACACACACCCCCCCACACACACACACCCCCACACACACACCACACACCCCCCCCCCCACACACACCCCCCACACACACCCCCCCACACACACCCCACACACACCCCCCACACACACACACCCCACACACACCCCCCCACACACACCCCCCCCCCACACACACCCCACACACACCCCCCCACACACACACACCCCCACACACACCCCCCACACACACCCCCCACACACACACACCACACACCCCCCCCCCACACACACACACCACACACCCCCCCCCCCACACACACCCCCCCACACACACACCCCACACACACCCCCCACACACACACACCCCACACACACCCCCCACACACCCCCCCACACACACCCCCCACACACACACACCCCACACACACCCCCCACACACACCCCCCCCACACACACCCCCCCCCACACACACCACACACCCCCCCCCCACACACACACCCCCACACACACCACACACACCCCCCCCACACACACCCCCCCCACACACACACCCCCCACACACACCCCCCCCACACACACCCCCCCACACACACCACACACCCCCCCCCCCCACACACCCCCCCCCACACACACACCACACACCCCCCCCCCACACACACCCCCCCACACACACCCCCCCCCCACACACACCACACACCCCCCCCCCACACACACCCCACACACACACCCCACACACACCCCCCCACACACACCCCCCCCACACACACCACACACCCCCCCCCCCACACACACCCCCCCACACACACACCACACACCCCCCCCCCACACACACCCCCCCACACACACCGCCCCACACACACCCCCCCACACACACCCCCCCACACACACCCCCCCACACACACCCCCCCACACACACCCCCCCCCACACACACCACACACCCCCCCCACACACACCCCCCCACACACACCACACACCCCCCCCCCCACACACACCCCCCCCCACACACCCCCCCCCACACACACCCCCCCACACACACCCCCCCCACACACACCACACACCCCCCCCCCACACACACCCCCCCCCACACACACCACACACCCCCCCCCACACACACCCCCCCCCACACACACCCCCCCACACACACCCCCCCCACACACACCCCCCCCACACACACCGCACACACACCCCCCCCCACACACACCCCCCCCCCACACACCCCTCCCCACACACCCCTCCCCACACACCCCCCCACACACACCCCCCCACACACACCCCCCACACACACCCCCCCCACACACCCCCCCCCACACCCCCCCCCACACACACCCCACACACACCCCCCCCACACACACCCCCCCCCACACACACCCCACACACACACCCCCCACACACACCCCCCACACACACCCCCCACACACACCCCCCACACACACCCCCCCACACACCCCCCCACACACCCCCCCACACACCCCCACCCACACACCCCCCCCACACACACCCCACACACCCCCCCCCCACACACCCCCCACACACACCCCCCACACACCCCCCCCACACACACACCCCCCCCCACACACCCCCCACACACACCCCCCCACACACACCCCCACCCCACACACACACACCCCCCACACACCCCCCACACACACCCCCTCACACACACCCCCACCCCACACACACACACCCCACACACAACCCCCACACACACCCCCCCACACACATCCCCACCCCACACACACCCCCCACACACACCCCCCCACACACCCCCACCCCACACACACACCCCCCACCCCACACACACACCCCCTACCCCACACACACACCCCCCACCCCACACACACACCCCCCACACACACCCCCCCACACACACCCCCACCCCACACACACACACCCCACACACACCCCCCACACACACCCCCCACACACACCCCCCACACACACCCCCCACACACACCCCCCACACACACCCCCCACACACACCCCCCACACACACCCCCCACACACACCCCCCACACACACCCCCACCCCACACACACCCCCCCACACACCCCCCCCACACACCCCCACCCCACACACCCCCCCCACACACCCCCACCCCACACACACACCACCCCCCCCCACACACACCCCCCACCCCACACACACACACCCCCCACCCCACACACACACACCCCACACACACCCCCCACACCCCCCCCCCACACACCCCCACCCCACACACACCCCCCCCCCCCACACACCCCCCACCCCACACACACCCCCCCCACACACCCCCACCCCACACACACACCACCCCCCCCACACACACCCCCCACCCCACACACACACACCCCCCACCCCACACACACACACACCCACACACACACCCACCCCCACACACCCACCCCCACACCCCCCCACACACACCCCCCCACACACACCCCCCCACACACACCCCCCCACACACACCCCCCCACACACACCCCCCCACACACACCCCCCCACACACACCCCCCCACACACACCCCCCCACACACACCCCCCCACACACACCCCCCCACACACACCCCCCCACACACACCCCCCCACACACACCCCCCCACACACACCCCCCCACACACACCCCCCCACACACCCCCCCACACACCCCCCCACACACCCCCCCCCACACACACCCCCCCACACACACCCCCCCACACACACCCCCCCACACACACCCCCCCACACACACCCCCCCACACACACCCCCCCACACACACCCCCCCACACACACCCCCCCACACACACCCCCCCACACACACCCCCCCACACACACCCCCCCACACACACCCCCCCACACACACCCCCCCACACACACCCCCCCACACACACCCCCCCACACACACCCCCCCACACACACCCCCCCACACACACCCCCCCACACACACCCCCCCACACACACCCCCCCCCAAACCCGCCAAACACCCCCCCCCCACACCGCCCCCACACCCCCCACACACACCCCCACCCTGACCCCCCCCCACCCTCCCCACCCCCAGCCGCGCACCCCCCAGCCGCGCACCCCCCCAGCCGCGCACCCCCCAGCCCCGCACCCCCCAGCCCCGCACCCCCCACCCCCGCACCCCACACCCCACGCCCACCCCCCACACCCCACGTCCACCTCCCACACACCCCACACCCGCACTGATCAGTGAGTGGTCGTCAGTATGGTTTTGTCATTGGGAGTTCATGCCTTACAAATATAGTTTGAGTTTTTTTGAAGAGGTCACAAGGTCTCCCAAGGAAGACTGATAAAGAAGGTAAAAGCACATGGGATCCAGAGTAACTTGGCAGGCTGGATCCAAAATTGGCTTAGTGACAGGAGACAGAAGGTTCTGGTCAAAGGCAGTTTGTGAGAGTCGAGGCCAGTGCCCAGTGGCCTATCAGAGGAATTAATGCTGGGCCCCTTATTGATTGTGATATATTTTGAGATGTTGAAGATGAGAATGTGAGAGATGAAATGATTAGTAAGCTTGTGGATGACATGAAGATTGACTGGATGGTTGACAGAGGGTGAATGTCCTGGGTCACAGGAGGATATAGACGATTTGGTCAGGTGAGCAGATCAGTGGTAGATGGAATTTAACCCTGATAAGTTTGAGATGAAGTAAAAAGTCAAGGGAGTACACAATGCACTAAAAAACCCAGAGGCACAGAGAGATGCTGAGGTGCTTGTTCCTTGAAGGCAGCAGGACAGGTTAGGGCTACACAGTACTTGCCTTTATGATTAGATTAGATTAGATTAGATTAGATTAGATTAGATTACTTACAGTGTGGAAACAGGCCCTTCGGCCCAACAAATCCACACCGACCCGCCGAAGCGCAACCCACCCATACCCCTACATTTACCCCTTTAACCTAACACTACGGGCAATTTAGCATGGCCAATTCACCTAACCTGCACATCTTTGGACTGTGGGAGGAAACCGGAGCACCCGGAGGAAACCCACGCAGACACGGGGAGAATGTGCAAACTCCACACAGTCAGTCGCCTGAGTCGGGAATTGAACCCGGGTCTCTGGCGCTGTGAGGCAGCAGTGCTAACCACTGTGCCACCGTGCCGCCCACGCCATGAGTTAAGGCATAGATTATAAGAGCAGGAAGGTTACGTTGGAACTCTACAGGACTTTGGTTAGGACACAGTTGGAGTACTGTGTATAGTTCTGATCTTCGCTCGACAGAAAGGATTTGATTGCACTGGAAAGGGTCCAGAAGAGAGAGATGACCTGGGATAGAGTATTTCAGCTTTGAAGAAAGACAGTATAAGCTTGGGTTGTGTTCTTTGGAGCAGAGAAGTTTGGGAGACACCTGAAAGAGATGTACAAGATTGAAGAGCATGAACAAGGTAGGCAAAAAGCAGCTTAGTTGAAGGATCAATAACAAAGCATAATTTTAATGTGAAAGGCAGGAGGTTTAGAGGCGATTTGAGAGAAGACTTTCTCACCCAATGGGTGGTGGGGATGTGGAATGTCCTGCTGGGGAAGGTACTTAAGGCGGGTAACCTCAATCCTTTAAAATATACTTGAATGTTATATTTCAAATCCTTGTTTACATATCCTGTCCATCCCCTAATGTTTTAATAAAACTTTATAAGGTCACCCCTCAGCCTCCAATGCTCCAGAGAAAACAGCCCCAGTCTATTCAATCTTTCCCTATAGCTCAAACCCTCCAACCCTGGCAACATCCTTGTAAATCTTTTTGAACCATTTCAAGTTTCCCAATATCCTTCCTATAGTAGGGAGACTTGAATTGAATGCAGTATTCCAAAAGTGACCTAACTAATGTCTGTATAGCTGCAACATGACCTCCCAACTCCTGTACTCAATGCACTGACCAATAAAGGCCAATGTACCAATTGTGTTCTTCACTACCCTGTCTACCTGCGACTCCACCTTCAAAGAACCTGGCTTCTTATTTTTTTTTTAAAGTTATTCCCGGACTTTGTGGTTAAACATTTCAGATTTTAAATTTTGTTGGACAGGTTGAGAAAGTTATTAATAAACTATACAACCCAATCTCAACAGCCCTTTAAGGTAAAGAATGCCACTGATTTTAATATTCTCTGAGAAGAAATTCTTCCTCATGTCTGTCTTCAATGTGCGACCCCTTATTCTGAGAATATGCCCTCTAGTCCTAAACTGTCCCTCAAGGGGAAAGGACCTCTAAATGTAAAAGATCTGGAGACCTGAACATGAACTAAAGACCTTTGACTTTAAAGACTAGTATCATTCGCCAACTTACCAATCAACTGCTTCCCTTGTTAAAATGAAAGTGTGAAATTCAGAAGGCGTATGGTGTGTTAGCTTTTATTGGGAGAGGGATTGAGTTTCGGAACCTTGAAGTCATGCGGCTGTACAAAGCTGTGGTGCAGCCGCACTTGGAGTATTGTGTACAGTTCTGGTCACTGCATTATAGGAAGGATGTAGAAACTTTGGAAAGGGTTCAGAGGTGATTTACTAGGATGTTGCCTGGTGTGGAGGGAAGGTCTTAGGAGGAAAGGCTGAGGGACTTGAGGCTGTTAGAAAGACAAAGGTTGAGAGGTGACTTAATTGAGACATATCAGATAATCAGAGGGTTAGATAAGTTGGACAGTGAGAGTCTTTTTCCCCGGATGGTGATGGCTAGCACAAGGGCACGTGGCTTTAAATTGAGGGGTGATAAATATAGGTGAGATGTCAGAGGTAGTTTCTTTACTACCTCTAGTAGTAGAGGTGTGGTATGCACTGCCTACAACAGGAGTAGACTTACCAAATATAAGGGCATTTAAATAGTCATGGGATAGGCATATGGATGAGAATGGAATAGTGTAAGTTAGATGGGCTTCAGATTGGTTCCACAGGCATCATCGAGGGCCGAAGGGCCTGTACTGTGCTGTAATGTTCTATGTTCTCTTTTGTGGAAAAAGTGGTAAATGGGAATTTTTAAAGAAATGAAGCAGTTGTCACTAATGGTGTTCTGTATAATTTGGCCATTCGTGAGATTGAGTGTCACTGGCTGGGCCAGCATTTGTTCTCCTTGAGAAGTTAGTGGCGAGCTACTTTCTGGAACAGCTACTATAGTCTGTGTGCTGTAAGTTGACCAATTATACTGTTAGGGAGGGACTTGATCCAGTGACAATGAAGGAACAGCAGTATACTTCCAAGTCAGGATAGTGAGTGCCTTGGAGGGGAATTTGCATGGGGTGGTATTCCCCATGTATCTGCTGCCCTTATCATTCTTGATGAAGTGGCCGTAGGTTTGGAAGGTGCAGTTTAAGGATCTTTGGTGAATTTCTGCAGTGCACCTTGTAGATGGGACACACACTGCTACTGAGCATCAGTTCAAAATCTATCCTGTTTTGCAAAGTGACAGCGCTGTGCAACACACTGTAAGGTATTCTCAATGTGAAGGTGGGGTTTTGAGTTTTCCTCCTTGTTTCCCCATACCACCTGCCACAGACCCTGTCTAGCAGCTCTGTCCCTTAGGACTTGATCAGCTCCATCAGTATGCTACTGTTGAGCAACTTTGTGGTGAGTATTGAAATTCCCCACCCAGAGTAATCTTTGTACCCTCCGTGCTTCCTCCGGTGCTGTTCAACATTGAAGAGTACTGATTCAACAGTGGAGGGAGGATGGTACTTGTCACGTTTAAAGTGATGCCATGAGACTTTATGGAGTCCAGAGTCAGTCTGAGGACTCCAAGGGCATTAAGCTGACTATATACCACTGTGCTGGGTATGTCCTGCAGGTGGGGCAGCTCATAACCAGTGATGATAGTGCCTGGGACATCGTCATACTGTCAGAATTGTAACTTAAAGATGATGTCAGGCTGTTGGTTGACTAATTGTGGGACAGCCCTCCCAATTTTATCACTAGCCCCCTGATGTGTTAGAGAGGACTTTGCAGAGGTATCAGTTGTTTCCTGTGCCAGGTAGTCCATCTGGTTTCATTCCATTTTTGAGATTTTCTAATGATTGGATTTGAGTCAGCTATGTAACTGTTAGTCTGAAGTCACATATAGGCATGACCAGGTAAGAATGACATCCCTCCCTGAAGGACTTCAGTCAAATACCATTTGACAGTGGTTTCATGGTCATTAGACGTTTAGTTCCAGGTTTTTTTTTTAAACTGAATTCCATTGTTTGCTGTTAGGGATTCAAATGCAGATCCCCTATCTCTGGATTACTAAACCAGCATTAGTACACCATAGCTGAAAATGTGTTGCTGGAAAAGCGCAGCAAGTCAGGCAGCATCCAAGGAGCAGGAGAACCGACATTTCGGGCATCAGCCCGAAGAAGGGCTCATGCCCAAAACGTCGATTCTCCTGCTCCTTGGATGCTGCCTGACCTGCGCTTTTCCAGCAACACATTTTCAGCTCTGATCTCCAGCATCTGCAGTCCTCACTTTCTCCTATTAGTACACCATAGCCTGTACACCATCTAATCTAAAAAAAATGATTCCACTTTCCTATCCACACAGGTGCAGCAAGTGATTTGGAAGGAAAGTGGAATCTTTTTTTTTTAGATTAGATTACATTACAGTGTGGAAACAGGCCCTTCGGCCCAACAAATCCACACCGACCCGCCGAAGCGCAACCCACCCATACCCCTACATTTACCCCTTACCTAACACTACGGGCAATTTAGCATGGCCAATTCACCTGACCTGCACATCTTTGGACCGTGGGAGGAAACCGGAGCACCTGGAGGAAACCCACGCAGACACGGGGAGAACGTGCAAACTCCACACAGACAGTTGCCTGAGGTGGGAATTGAACCCGGGTCTCTGGCGCGGTGAGGCAGCAGTGCTAACCACTGTGCCACCGTGCCTCCCGAATCATTGCTGTAATTGCAAGGTGTTTGGTGTGTGAAAGTAAGGAGGTCTTGCTGCAATTCTGAAATGAGTTTTCTTCTGGCTGTACAAAGTTACAATCACACAACACCAAGTTATAGTGCAACAGGTTTAATTGGAAGCACTAGCTTTCAGGGCACAACTACCTGATGAAGGAGCAGCGCTCCGAAAGCTAGCGCTTCCGAATAAACCTGTTGGACTATAACCTGTTGTTGTGTGATTTGTAACTTTGTACACCCCAGTCCAACACCGGCATCTCCACATCATGACTTCTGGCTGTAAGGTGTTCAGGTGTTCAGCACCAGTGACCAATAGACCTATTTAATCAATTTCCTCAATTGTTGCACCAGATGATGCTCCTGCCCCAGAGGGAGCACTGCCAGCACCAGGAAAGCCACCCTCCCCAGCCCGGTACGGCTTTGTGAAAATGGGATTGCTGATTGTTTTCCACCTCCTTCTGTTCATGCTATTTCTCATCCTTTTCAGCAGTCTGGTTCTTCTCTAGCTGTCTGATCATTTCATTACACTTTCTAGATATTTTGTAATTTTGGTCCCTTTACCTAAAGAAAGATAGACCCAAGTTAACAAGCTGAAATCTAGATGAGGGTGTTTGTGGCTAAAACCTAGTTCTTGTAGTTTGAGTTAATCAGTGTGTGAAATTGAGCCCAGTGTTGTCCCAATGTATGCATCAGGACTGTGCAGTACAAGTATTGCCCAATTCACTAGAGGCTGTCTCTAATAAACTGGGACAACTTGGTTGTTGTGATTTACTGACATTATATGAGAAGTCAGAAACAGTGCAGTGTCCAGATCTAATCCAGAGAGGAAGAGTGATTCAAGCCTGCTGTGGATTTGAAGATCAAATGACATCAATTTCTTGAGAATGATATTACATTTCTTAACTTGTCCTGAGATTAGGCTGGAGCCTTGAAGTGCTTAGTGTTGAGCTCAGAGCAGAGGAATGGCGAGTTGAAGGGTGGGGATATCTGTGAACTGATACTGCTGTCTGTATCCTTGATGCTTGCTGATGGAAACAGTAGTTGGGTGTTGCATCATTACTGAACGTTCAGTGAGGAAATTGTATTGCTCATAGCTACCTGGCTAGTGGTTGGAGGACAACATAATTCTATCAATGTGCTCACTCAGTTTGCTATCTCCATGCCTTTGTTTTTACGTAATTTTGTGTTGTGTACAGCTTGTATTACTTCAGCTTGCTCCCAGCAGCGATGACACAGGTGTAAGCAGCATCACCATTTCTGAGGTGTCTTTCCCCTTTGAAACAGGAAAGTGTGGTTTAATTGGCCACCTCGATCCTGAGCTCATCACCTTGGTACCCAAAGATGACATGAAGGTTTGTAACGCTGGGCTATTTATTTCTTTATTTTTCAAATTTTTTACCTAAGAATTGGTACCTAGATACATTTGCACCCAAGGTAGCGCAGTAAGTGACAACTATAAACATTCTGCTGTAATCAGGAGTACATGTGACAATGAAGCTCATTGTAATTCCATGGTTTAAGATTCACCTGCAAAATATCACCAAACCATGGACAGCACACAGCCTCCATGCTGCAACCAAGGTGATGAGCTCAGGATCTGATTTGGTTTAGTGGGATTTTTTGTTGTTGTTGGCTCCTCCCTGATCTTATCGATTGCAATACTACAGGTGAAAAATTCAAACCGTTCTTTCATAAAGCAACTGGAGTTGAAAAGCATAATTTAATTGTTCTGAACAGTTTTATTGGATAGAATGGAATTTTTAAAAAGAATTCTTCACAGGATGTGGTCAGCGTAATGATTGTAATGAGGTCAGCCAGGTGGACATTATAGAATGAGTTTTCAGATTGGGGCTGTCAATCTATTCCAATCAGGGAGACCTGGCTGACAGATATAAACAGGAGCATCTCTGTTCACTCTGAGAGCTGGCTGAGAGGAAGTCGGACCAGTGTAAAGTCCTGTGCAAGTGTAAATAAAGGGTGACAAGGTGACTGGAGCCTGGCCTCTGTGGAGATATTTCAGTGGTGACTAGAAAAAAACAATACACTCTCTCGAAGAAATCCACTCGCAGTAGTTGTCTTTAAGTTGAGCTAAACATTTCTGGCATCATGCTGGTATTTGGGAAGTTTGATCCTGCTGTCCAAGTCTGGGCCCAGTACGTGGAAAGAATGTGCAATTCTTTCTGGGCATCTGACATTGGGGCAGATGAATAGCAATGTGTAATTCTCCTGACAGCTTGTGGACCCGCAGTTCCTTCAGTTACTAGGGGCCTAACTTTCCCATAGACACCAGATACTAAAACCTTTCAAGAGTGGATGGATTTAGTTAAGGAATATTACGACCCCAAGTCTCCCCTAATTCTGAGATGCTATCAGTTTTACTCAGCATCTCGAGAACAGGGAATCCTTATCTGGATTTTTGACTAAGTTAAAATGACTGGTAGAGGCTGTGACTTTGGTTTAACCCTTCATGAGATGTTGAGAGGTTTTGTTTGTTTGGTGTGTGGGATTAATGATGCAACCATGCAAAAGCGCCTACCAGCTGATGTCCAACTAGACTTCAGACAGATACTACAACCAGCTTTATCCTGGGAAATGTGGCAAGTGGAACAGATGCATTGCAGGGTATGCCGATGGAAGTGGAGATCCTCGACACTCTGACTGAGCCTGAATGAAAGCAGTTGTATAACTTCATTCGGGACGTATCCTGAACAGAGAGACTCTAGGTCAGCCCACAGTAAAATCCCAAGACAAAGCCAAACAGTTTAAAGTTTCTTCAGCATCTGGGCTAGTAAGCCATTGTAATTGCTGTAGACTCAAGATAGCAAAAGGATCCCACTGGGCCTGAACAGAGTAACAGGGCTTATAGGCTGATATCCAGGAGCGCGCACGCCATCGAAAGGCCACCTATATCTGGTTTGAAATATGTAAATTCCTTAACAACATTCAAATCAGAACCAATCAAAACAAACATCTGATTAAATGGTCACCTGGTTCTAATGGAGGTTGATATTGGTGCAGCTGTATCAATGATTGCAGAACCAGTCTTTAACAAAATTCTCTCTGGACTCCAACCCTGAAGTTTATGTAAGACTTCTGTTAGACTGAGAGCCTATACAGGGGAACCTTTACGGATTAAGGATACAACTTCAGTTTCGATCTCTTCTGAGAAGCAGCTGGTTGAGTTCCAACTGATTGTAGTATGAGAAAGATCCACGTAGATTGGCTCAACACTTTTCGATGAGAAACTGTCAACTTAAATGAAATCCTGAAGGTTTTCAGGAATGCCAAGGGACTATCACAGGAGCCAAGGCAACCTGGCATGTTGATCAGGAAACAATTCCACGAACCTGCAAGACCTGCCCAGTGCTATTTGCCTTCCAGGCAGAAATCAGAAAGCTGGAAAGGGAAGTAATCATCAAACCAGTCCAGATTGTGGAATGGGCAGCACCAGTCGTACTGGTTGTGAAGCACAATGGGTCAGTTCACCGTTGGGGGGATTGTGAACACATCGCTTCTCACAGCTGGATAAATAGCCAATTCCTCCCATAAAGGACTTGTCCACCAAGCTGGCAGGGAGCTGTCCTTCAGGAAGTTGCACTTGAGCCGTGCGCATCTGCAATTGCAACTAGATGAGGAGTCCCAGAGCTATGCTGCAATTAATACCCAGAAGGGTTTGTATCAATGTATGAGACAGCCTTTTGGGTTATTCTTCAACTGTACCATTTATCAGCAGAGGATGGAGAACGTTTCACAAGGTCTACTCAGGTCATTTCTCCATGGCGGGCATACACCTCAGAAGGGAATCATGTGTTCCAGGAAGGCCAAGTGACTCTTCGTGGGCTCCAGAGTCACAAGACCGGGTTACACCCATTGGAAGATAAAGTGAGAGTGATCAATGGTGCCCTGGCTCCCAAATCTGAACAGGAGTTTAGGTCTTTCCCTGAGTTGGTGAATTAGCCTGGAAAGTTCATATGTAACCTTGCCTCTATCCTGGCACCCTTAGGTCTGCTATTGGAAAAGGGTCAACCTTGGAAATGATGTGGAGATGCTGGTGTTGGACTGGGGTGTACAAGGTTAAAAACCACACAACGCAAGGTTATAGTCCAACAGGTTTAATTGGAGGTACAAGCTTTTGGAGTGCTGCTCCTGACAACCAACTGAAGGAGCAGTGCTCCGAAAGCTAGTCCTTCCAGTTAAGCCTGTTGGACTATAACCTGGTGTTGTGTGATTTTTTAACCTTGGAAGTAGTCTCATAGCCGGGATGTAGCCTTCAGGGAAGTGAAGAGGCAGCAGCTATCATTGTCTAAGGTGATGGCACATAGTGATCCCAAGTGTGATGTAGTGTTGACATGCGATACCTCCCTGTGCAGTATCAGAGTAGTGTTGGCTTACAGATAGCCCAAAGGACAGTAATGCCAAGTACAGGGGAACCTCGATTATCTAGACTGAGATCGGCGGGCACTATTTCATTTGGATAATTGATTATTCAGTTAATCGATTAAATTCAAAGTTTGTGAGAAGATTTGTAGCTCGGGTGCTTGTTGCTGTGGTTCTGTTCGCTGAGCTGGAAGTTTTTGTTGCAAACGTTTCGTCCCCTGTCCAGGTGATATCCTCAGTGCTTCGGAGCCTCCTGTGATGCGCTTCTGTGGTGTTTCCTCCGGCATTTATAGTGGCCTGTCCCTGCTGCTTCCGGTTGTCAGTTTCAGCTGTCTGCTGTAATGGCCGGAATATTGGGTCCAGGTCTATGTGTTTGTTGATGGAGTTTGTGGATGAGTGCCATGCGTCTAGGAATTCCCTGGCTGTTCTTTGTTTCGCTTGCCCTATAATGGTAGTGTTGTCCCAGTCAAATTCATGTTGCTTGTCGTCTGCGTGTGTGGCTACTAGGGATAGCTGGTTGTGTCGTTTCGTGGCTAGTTGATGTTCGTGGATGCGGATCGTTAGCTGTCTTCCTGTTTGTCCTATTTCGTGTTTAGTGCAGTCCTTGCGTGGGATTTTGTACACCACATTAGTTTTGCTCATGCTGGGTATTGGGTCCTTCGTTCTGGTGAGTTGTTGTCTGAGAGTGGCTGTTGGTTTGTGTGCCGTTATGAGTCCTAGTGGTCGCAGTAGTCTGGCTGTCATTTCAGAGATGCTCTTGATGTATGGTAGTGTGGCTAGTCCTTTGGGTTGCGGCATGTCCTCGTTCCGTTGTCTTTCCCTTAGGCATCTGTTGATGAAATTGCACAGGTATCCGTTTTTGGTGAATACCTTGTATAGGTGTTCCTCTTCCTCTTTTTTGCCGTCCAACACCGCCCCCTCCCCGCCCGCCCCCACCCTGGCCAGCAACGCCCCCACCCTTCCCCGCCAATCAAGTCCAACATTGCCCACTTCCCCAGCCCCCTCTCTGGAGCAGCCGGACTGGACAGAACAACAAGACTGTGGCCCCCCCCCGCCCCCCCAAAATAGCATGCGTGCACACAGCAAAACACACACAGACATACACCTTTTACCTGCAACTTTTTGTCAGGTTCCACCTTTCCCCTGTACTGGACAATGCTGGAGACATTATCTGGGGATGGGGGTTTTAGGGTACACCCCTGTGTAGAACTCCAGGGAAAGTGTGGGGAGCGGGGATAGGCGGGTGGTCAGTCATTCAGAGTCCAGACACCATCTCCAATCGATGTCCAGGACGTTTCTCATGAGCATTTCAGTAAGCCGAGATCACTTTTAATCCCTGTAAGCAAAATACATGATCACTGTTGGAAACACATCTTTGATGTAATGTTTCCATCGGGACCTTGAGATCTCCAAATCGAGGTTCCTCTGTAGTGTGTGCTTCCTGGACTTCGACTGATGCAGAGTGCATGTGTCCAGATCGAGAAAGAAGGTTTGGCAATCATCTTTGATTTGAGGAAGTTCCACCGATACCTGTAGGACATAAATTTGTAATAGTGAGTGATCACAAACCCCTGTTGGAGGGGCTGCTCTAGGACAGGGGTGTGCTGCCTGTAGCTTCAGGTTGATTTCAGCGGTGGCTTCTTATTCTGAGTGTGTACAATTACAGGCTGGAACACCGTCCTGGGAGGATAAGGGGCAAATGCAGCTGCTTCCCACCGACAGATACACTAGTACTGGCAAAATTGAAACAGTTGGTAGCGAGGGTGAAAATAAAGGGACATCACAACCCGAATTGAAACCTTTCTGGACCCAGCGAGACCAAATTGCAGTAGAGGATGGCATTTTCTTATGGGGACAAGAGTGATTGTCCCAAGCAAAAGTCTGGTTGAACGCCAACAGTGTGAAACAGTATCAGGAACGCTGATGCTGGACATGACTCCTTTAAGCAAAGAGACTGTTTACTTCAGGGGATGAAGATTAGTGCAAAACCACACAAATGACCCGACATGGGTAAGAGGCATGGTTGCCATAAGGCCACGTCCCGTGAGGTACAAAGTTTGGGTAAGTGAGGCAGTCCTGAACAAGCACATGGACGCTGCGATAGCTGCAAAGTTGTAAATGGGGCAGGAGCAAAACATACCTAGCCCCTTAGAACAGCTGGAAAAGCTGCTAGAAACCAGGGGTTCTCCCCTCCGTCTTGTGTCGGAGAGAGCTCAGAGTCTAAGATGGACGTGGCAGATGATGCAACTTCACCTTTACTGCCTGAAGAACACATTGGATTTCTTCCGAGTCACTCTGGTCATAAGTGGCAAGCTACAGTCCAGTACGTGCTGCCTGTTTCGAGGCTGAGTTGGATGAACGAGACTCTGCAAAAACGTCCCGAGAGACAGACAGACCTGGTAACAATAGGGTCAGCCAGGTGGACCTCATACAGTGAGTTCCCTGGTTGGATCAGGTGAACAGCCCCATTCAGGGAGCCTTGGCTGATAGATACAAACAGGGGCTCTGTTCACTCAGAGAGAGATGGCTGTGAGGAAGCCGACCAGAGTCTAGTACTATAAAGGATGGCTTGGTGACAGGATACTGGTCTCTGTGGAGTTATTTCAGGTATCACTAGTTAGTCCAGTAGTGATTGCCCGGAGGGCATTAGAGTGTGAACCATATTGCGGAGAGCCAGGGTGAGAGGCCACACCTTTCTGTGTCTCGAAAGGGCATTAGTGAAGCGGTCAGTTTTTCCAATAATCGGCAGCAGCTTCTTAATTCCAGATTTTTATTGAATTTAAATTCCACCATGTGCTATGATGGGATTTGAATCCTGGTGCCCAGAACATTTACCTGACACTCTGCATGAATACTCTAGCAATAATCCCTCTAGGCCATCCAGCCTATGTGAATGCTTTGTTCTGCTACCACCGATAACCAATGCTGCAGACTTTGACAGATGTGCAGGTGGTAGCCTAATCAAAGGTCTCTGATTATATCCTACGCTGCATGTTATAAGCCTCCAGGACTCTGGGTATGTTTAATGTTCCATTTCGACCGGGAGCTACTGCTGTTTTGACTGTATGGTAACTGCAAGTATTAGTGCTTGTCATCAGTTTGCCAAGCTGATATCTGCTGACCATGGCACTGAAGGATAAATACTGTAATCATTCCAATAATCTACGTGATGGTCATACATTTGCAGCAATGACGTGTCCTTTGCTATCTCTGTATGGCAGTGTCACTGCGGAAGGACCTCCTGTGACCAACCTTGACCTTTTCTCTGTTTAATCTCCAATTTTTTAAAAACCCTATATAGACAGCTGTCTGTCTCTGTCTCTGTCTCTGTCTCTGTCGCGCTCTTTCTCGCTCTCTCTCGTGCTCTCTCTCTCTCTGTCGCGCTCGTTCTCTCTCCCTCTGTCTCTGTCGCTCTTTCTCTCTCTGTCGTGCTCTTTCTCTCTGTCGGGCTCTTTCTCTCTCTCTGTCGGGCTCTTTCTCTCTCTCTGTCGGGCTCTTTCTCTCTCTCTGTCGGGCTCTTTCTCTCTCTCGGGCTCTTTCTCTCTCTCTGACGGGCTCGTTCTCTCTGTCGCGCTCTTTCTCTCTCTCTGTCGCGCTCTTTCTCTCTGTCGCGCTCTTTCTCTCTGTCGCGCTCTTTCTCTCTGTCGCGCTCTTTCTCTCTGTCGCGCTCTTTCTCTCTGTCGCGTTCTTTCTCTCTCTCTCTGTCGCGTTCTTTCTCTCTCTCTCTGTCGCGCTCCTTCTCTCTCTGTCGCGCTCCTTCTCTCTCTCTCTGTCGCGCACTTTCTCTGTCGCGCACTTTCTCTGTCGCGCACTTTCTCTGTCGCGCACTTTCTCTCTCTCTCTGTCGCGCTCTTTCTCTCTCTCTCTGTCGCGCTCTTTCTCTCTCTCTCTGTCGCGCTCTTTCTCTCTCTCTCTGTCGCGCTCTTTCTCTCTCTCTCTGTCGCGCTCTTTCTCTCTCTCTCTGTCGCGCTCTTTCTCTCTCTCTCTGTCGCGCTCTTTCTCTCTCTCTGTCGCGCTCTTTCTCTCTCTCTCTGTCGCGCTCTTTCTCTCTCTCTCTGTCGCGCTCTTTCTCTCTCTCTCTGTCGCGCTCTTTCTCTCTCTCTCTGTCGCGCTCTTTCTCTCTCTCTCTGTCGCGCTCTTTCTCTCTCTCTGTCGCGCTCTTTCTCTCTCTCTGTCGCGCTCTTTCTCTCTCTCTCTGTCGCGCTCTTTCTCTCTCTCTGTCGCGCTCTTTCTCTCTCTCTGTCGCGCTCTTTCTCTCTCTCTGTCGCGCTCTTTCTCTCTCTCTGTCGCGCTCTTTCTCTCTCTCTGTCGCGCTCTTTCTCTCTCTCTGTCGCGCTCTTTCTCTCTCTCTGTCGCGCTCTTTCTCTCTCTCTGTCGCGCTCTTTCTCTCTCTGTGTCGCGCGCTTTCTCTCTCTCTGTGTCGCGCGCTTTCTCTCTCTCTGTGTCGCGCGCTTTCTCTCTCTCTGTGTCGCGCGCTTTCTCTCTCTCTGTGTCGCGCGCTTTCTCTCTCTCTGTGTCGCGCGCTTTCTCTCTCTCTGTGTCGCGCGCTTTCTCTCTCTCTGTGTCGCGCGCTTTCTCTCTCTCTGTGTCGCGCGCTTTCTCTCTCTCTGTGTCGCGCGCTTTCTCTCTCTCTGTGTCGCGCGCTTCTCTCTCTCTGTGTCGCGCGCTTTCTCTCTGTGTCGCGCGCTTTCTCTCTGTGTCGCGCGCTTTCTCTCTGTGTCGCGCGCTTTCTCTCTGTGTCGCGCGCTTTCTCTCTGTGTCGCGCGCTCTCTCTCTGTGTCGCGCGCTCTCTCTCTGTGTCGCGCGCTCTCTCTCTGTGTCGCGCGCTCTCTCTCTGTGTCGCGCGCTCTCTCTCTGTGTCGCGCGCTCTCTCTCTGTGTCGCGCGCTCTCTCTCTGTGTCGCGCGCTCTCTCTCTGTGTCGCGCGCTCTCTCTCTGTGTCGCGCGCTCTCTCTCTGTGTCGCGCGCTCTCTCTCTGTGTCGCGCGCTCTCTCTCTGTGTCGCGCGCTCTCTCTCTGTGTCGCGCGCTCTCTCTCTGTGTCGCGCGCTCTCTCTCTGTGTCGCGCGCTCTCTCTCTGTGTCGCGCGCTCTCTCTCTGTGTCGCGCGCTCTCTCTCTGTGTCGCGCGCTCTCTCTCTGTGTCGCGCGCTCTCTCTCTGTGTCGCGCGCTCTCTCTCTGTGTCGCGCGCTCTCTCTCTGTGTCGCGCGCTCTCTCTCTGTGTCGCGCGCTCTCTCTCTGTGTCGCGCGCTCTCTCTCTGTGTCGCGCGCTCTCTCTCTGTGTCGCGCGC